>NW_006239189.1:413372-489407 GCF_000226075.1 Solanum tuberosum | reverse complement strand
AAGTGTATTTATGATAACTTGAGGGTTTAAATTAAAGTATTAAAAGTAGGGGTGGTAGGGGGTGTTGGGGAAGGGAAAAATCAGTAAATAAATCAGTTGGGGGGGCCCACTAGCCGTTGCCCCAACGGATATAATTCAAAAAATTTTAAAAAAAAAATGTTAGGGGATCCCGTGAACCGGGCCGGGTCGACCGGGACCAATGGGGTGAACCGGGACCGGTACCGGGTCCCCTATCCCGAAGGCCCCCATCCCGCGAGAAAAGGCGGGATCGGGTCCGGCGAGCCGGTTCTCGAACCGGTGCGGACCGGGGGCGGGTCCGACCCGGGTCCCCCTGCCAGCCTTACGTGCAGCGCACGTGTCCATGACTAGTATATATATATATATATATATATAAAAGAAGAAAAAAAATAATTGTGTTAACATAATATTGAATTATAATACAAATGTCTCTTGAGAGAGAATGATACAACTTAGCATGTCTCACACGTGCAGCGCACGTGTCCATGACTAGTATATATATATATAAAAGAAGAAAAATAATAATTTTGTTAACATAATATTGAATTATAATTATTTTGAATATCTTGGGCAAAAAATCAGCAGTAATATAATGTTGCCTTTGTTTGTTTTTTTTTTTTTATATTTCTGATATGGTATTCTATATTTATATTGAAGTCGTGTTAATTTGAATTTACACCGCGTGGAGTCCTGGGGAAGGAGAGCGTTTCCTACCAAGATTTTTTTCTTATTTAGAGCTCGAAATTGAGACCTCTCATTATGGGAGAACAACTCCATTCATTACACTACATATTTATGATATTAAACTATTTGTGCTTCCTTTGTTCAATTTTAGAAGATCATAAATTGTATGTTATTTTAAAAATATGAGTTATATTTGTACCTAAATAATTAATATAAATTTTATCTTTTAACAAATAAAGATAGCTTATGGGTAGAAAGTAAAAGTTTAATATTTTTCATTTGCAAATCAAATAACTATGCCATGAGGCTAACAAATGGCTCTCCTATATAATCTACATTGACATAATATATGTTTGATGGAAGCATATCTTAGCATTTTGGACTTATTCAATCATATAATCTTTGATGAATTGATTGAAATCATTTTGATATGAGAAATTTGTTTTAATTTGACAAAATACTTTTTTAAATTTTTTTATATTTATATTCTAAAAGAAACTTGCTTCAATATATCTATTATTAGGCATTTAGTTTTCAAATCAGGGACATTCTAGTCATTCAATATATCATTGGTTGACGGTGAACTAGCATATCTAAAATATTAATTTTATTACTTTTCGTTAATCTTTTTCATCTTCCTTTTGCCGTCTCATTTCCCTTCTTTTCTAAAAGTGTCTTTTTTAAAAAAAAAAAAAAAACCTTCTCAATTCAAGAGTCTATGTTTCTTTTTCTTGATTTTCTTATTTTTTTAAAATCTCAAATGTCCTCTACTTAGGTTCAAATTTGTATTGACATCAATTATATTTGGGTTCCAGTAAGTCCCCTCCTTTTTTTTTATTAGTTGTATTTATATTCTCAGGCGGCTTGAGTTGTTATTGTGGACTCATGATACATATGATGATTTTAGTTAGAAGCGATTAATAATAAGCTCTTATACAACTATAATTAGTGAGAGATGATTACTTATAAGTTTTAGCTATAGTGTATATATATAATAATGAAAATTGAAATGCAAAATATTTTAAATGAACAAAGAATTCAATGTTTTCTATTCCAAAATTACATTTGTTCTCTCTAGATTTACAGGATGTTATTTTTATTGCACCTTACTGATCTATTGATCTTTCATATATGCATGTCGTTTTGAATATCTCCTCACTTTTTGCACCTATGATATAATCAAACTCAAGTTAGAGTTTGGTATAGGCAGTTGCCACTATGATACATTGCTTATGAGTTGAGTGCTTCTATAAGCTTATCAATGAGTTGAGTGCTTCTATAAGTATTGAAAATATAATTAAATAATAAAAGTGTGTTCTCTCTAACAGCTTAAGCTTCTAAATGAGATGGTCACATACTTCAACATGGTATCAGAGCAAACAAAGGTCTTGAGATAAAATTTCACCACCACCTAAATGACAACGAATTTTCACATGCTTGGCCATAATCAAGCCCGCACGTGATGGGGGTGTTGAAAATATAATTAAATAATAAAAGTGTGCTCTTATCATATATTATTATAAGTAGGAAGTTCCAAAGTGAAAAGTTGAATTACCATTTTGCCCCTCTGCTAATTAAATTAAATTTTGATTAAATATAAATATTATAATTACATAATGGTAGAATTTGAAGTTTTTAATCCCTTTAATAGTTAAATTATCATTTTTTTGATAAATGACTTGCTTTTAATCGTAATCATAAATCTCATAATGGAAGAATTTGAAAAGTTATGATATGGAAAGTCATTCATCACTTTGATGTAGAAATTAATTTCAGAATTAAAATTTGAATTTAAAGAGTCATTTCCTAATGCTATTTATGAACCAACTTATAAAGATGGAAGCTCACAATAGGAAATCGAATTAAGGAAATTGCACAATTCAACATGAGAAGGTAAGAGAGTTAGAAATTGCAAGTGAGGATAACCAAAAAAATGCTGAAAATTGGTAATCAAGAAGAAAAAATAGCAACGAAAAAAGAGAGAGTAAATTTACTACATGAATTGTAGTATTAAACAATGAACAATCTTATGTTGATATGTTGAACAGTCTCTAACAATAACAAAGTTTTCTTTTAAGAGCATGAGGACTTTCTTTGCAATATCCTAAGCTTTTCGTTCTTGCTTTCTTTCTCCATTATAGAATTTTTCTTCCATAAAGCATTTAGAATTGTATGGGTGTTGGACTTGAAGTATAGATATCAATTTAAGATATATGTAGAAATTTTCTTATTGTGCATTTAAATGAGAACCATTAATCATTTTGTTTTCATTTTTGCACATACTAATATACCATATGTTTGGACCTAATAACTTAAAAATGTAACTCAATATTTTAGTTATCAAACTAAATTTTACAACCTCATCAAATGTCTAACCATTTGACATACAATAAAGAAGTTATTTGAATACATTGATTGTTCATCTATTTTAAATTATATTTTTTAATAGCTTGTGATACTGATTAAAATGTAATTTTGACAGTAATTAATACCTTTCACAGGACTCACGTACAAAGCACGTGTCCAGGACTAATATTTATTATACGTGTAGATTTGAATATGCTCTTAGTTAAGTTTTATGTGAAATAAAATATTTTTACTTAGTAAAATAAAATAATAAATACATGACCGAATAAAACTATTAACAAAAAATGACTTTGGAGATATTTTTTACTCTTTTCAAATCTAAAACGCTCTATATAAAAAGAAAGAAACAAATAATTTTTTTGAACTAAATAGTAGATAGAGTATCGTTTTCGACACATACATGCCTCGTGGACGTTTGGAACCGACACGTGTATCTTGGGCCGCTTCTTGCAATTTTTACATTACAAATACAAAAATTATTTGCTGTGTCAAGTTTCTGAATTTTGATCCCAAAGCAAATTCCAAAAATCCAGTTCCATTTCGTTTCAACTTCCAATCCACAACCCGCAATCCCCAACCCGACAAACCCCTAATCTTCATCATTTTCATCAGGATTTGACTCTAATCGTGAACAATCTAGGGCGGTTTTCGCAGTAGCAATCATGAATATCTTCAGACTGGCTGGGGACATGACACATTTGATTAGTGTCTTAGTTCTCCTCCTGAAAATCTACGCTACCAAATCATGCTCAGGTTCTTATTCCAACTTGCATTTTCATTCTCAGTTCCTCGATCAGCTATTGTATATATATGTAAATAGTTTTGCATCAGAAGGTACTGTTTTCTATTAATTTCGTCGACTTTATTCGTGTTGAAACCTGAATGAGTAGTTTTGCTTTATACATGAATGACCGTATCTGATTGGCTCTTAAAGTTGCGAGTTATGTTTTTGATTTTGTATGAATTGGAATTGAATTATGTATTGATTGGACTTTGTAGAGTGAATAAGGTGTGTTTGATTGGGTTCCATTGAACAGTTCATGACTGAAAAAATGAATGTTCATTTGATAAACTAAGAGTGAGCATTATTCCATTTATGTGCTAATTAGTGAATCGGACAATGCACAGGATACATTATTTATAAGGAAGTAGTTACTTACAACTCCTGAAACTCCTAGGAATTGGATGATGTTATACCTACTGAGAGATTGCAACGAGTGAGCATTCTTTTTTATTTTACTGAGGAAATCTGTGAATTTTGAAACTTCTTTGAACCCGGGAGCTTTTAACTAGGTTTTCTTCTTGCCACGTATTAAGTAGATATATGGATTCATTAGGGCATTTAGTGAAATCAGTGGCATTGTGGGTAATTTGAAAATATGAAAAGACAATGTCAACGTGTTCGATTGCATGGGATGTTGTCAATAAAAGTATATCAACAAACCAGATGAAGTATGGTATGTTAGGACATAGACTACAAATTTGGTAAGTCATGGCACATTGGTATTAGTTCTGATGTGACAGGTAATTTAACAGACTACTAGATGGTATAAAATATCATTGTCTATGTATTGCCCCCTCCCTTTCCCCCTAAAAATACAAAAAGAATTGGAAAAAAAACGAAAGATGACCTATTCTTTAAATAACAAATAAAATATATGTACTTGTTGCATTCGCCGGTAGCTTGAAGTATACTTATGCTGAAATCTGGCTAACGTTTAGCTGGAAAATAGTTGGATTGAGAGTCTTTGCTGTATTCAGGAATATCATTGAAGACGCAAGAGTTATATGCTATTGTGTTCGTGACTCGGTATCTGGATTTGTTCACTGACTTCATCTCTCTTTACAACACTGTGATGAAACTGGTTTTTATTGGGAGCTCTTTGGCAATTGTCTGGTGTATGAGGTACCATCGGGTTGTCAGGCGCTCATATGACCGTGAGCTAGACACTTTTCGTTATTGGATTCTTCTGGGGGTGTCTTTCATTCTGGCACTTGTTCTTCATGAGAAGTTTACCCTTCAAGAGGTTAGTGATTTCTAAGTGTTCTAAATATTTCATGTGGATTGTCCTAGCATTGATAATCATGCTTATTGTCACATAATTTTGTAATGATAGATGGTTGCTTATGTGAAGTTGATCTTGGCAAGCCCAGCATCCTGTTGGTGCTTGCAACAACCATAATTTCAGAATTTCCATAGGCTGGCTACTGTGAAATAGAATTTCATCCTACAAATGTTGTGTTGCTTTGAATCCATATATAGTGAACTTGAATACAACAACTATTTCTTATCCAAGGTAGTTTGGGTCGGCTATATGAATCATCATTCCCATGTCGCTCCATTTAATCTCATCTCAAACACCCGGGTGCTGATGTAATGCGTGGCTAGGTGGATACCTTTCAATGATATATTCTGCATTATGAATCAATTGCAAATTGACTAGTTTTATGCAGATGGCCTGCCTACGCAACTCTCCTATTTTATTCGGATTTGGAACCTACAGCATGAACATTCTCGCAAAATCAGTCCATCACTAGTGACTGAACACTATAAAATGTTTGTGCTTATTACTCACATGCTACTCTGCATGTACATGGTTATAGCAACCCTTGAGGTAGTGCTTGTACAGACCTTCTTAAGCTGATCCATTTTTTTGATGGCCTCTGTTCATGACAAGATATAAACCCTTTTACGTTGACAATATACAATCAGCAGCTCAAAATATGTTAAGATGATATGTTTGCAGTCATGTGATTTGGCAAACCTTAACTAATCAGCCCGTTAACGTCAGTCTGCCCCCTTCAAGAATAATTTCTGTAATAGCCATTTATATTTGTTGTTTGCTAAGTTCCTTTAGTATTGAGATGTTGTTATGATGATTTATCCAGATGGAGGGCCGACAAAGTTGCGGCTGAAGTTTGATCTTGTCTATTTTATATTTGACTCAGGCTACTTTCCCCTATTAAAAGTCAGCTGAACCCCTCGAACTTTTTTTTCCAACTACGCTATTCTTACCCTCTAAAACCCTACTAGGTCATTGCAACTCTTCATGTGTATGGGCTTGGTTTCTAGTGCAGGTTTTTTATGACTTGGTGTTGTTCCTATTATGCTACATTGCAATTTGCATGAGTAAAGACATCTTCTTGTCTATATCATTTGCAATGTCATCTTATATGTCATTCTTGACTCCCCTACCCTTATGGTCATCTCCAGATATTGTTTGTCCGTCTTGGCTGTTAAAAGATGAGCTCATCCATCACCCTAGCACATTAGGAGACAAAAAAGATACTGAGATTTTTCAGTATTCATGGTATCGTTATAGTCAGACCCATCTGTTTGTTTTGTTAATGACTCAGTTTTTCTTTTTATTTTGTGGGGAGGTAAGGTAAGTGGAGAGGAGGTTTTGGTGTGGTGGGGGGTGGGGAGAGAACTGGTAAGGATTGAACCTTACACTTGGTTGCGGGGTGCTCTACTAATAAGCTGCCATTCATTTCTCTGAATGACTGATTAGAATTTCCGCGAAGACCCTGTGGTAGAGATCGTGTTACTTGTTTCCTTTTCCTTTTCTGGGATAGTCTTGATTCTCGGATTTATATTTGCTCGCTCCCTGTTTACACTATTGATGCTATGTATAATGTTGTTCCAGGTATTCTGGGCTTTCTCAATATACCTGGAGGCAGTTGCCATTCTTCCCCAGTTGGTGCTCTTGCAAAGAAGTGGAAATGTTGATAATCTGGCCGGACAATATGTGTTCTTCCTTGGGTATGCTTCCTCTCCAATAAATCTGGCCACTTCTTAAAAGGGAATTGTTTTGCAAATTGCATCATATGTTGAAAATTGTAGAAATTTTGTACTGATCTGGCCATATCTATTTTTTTTAATCTGAGTTCTATTATAACTCATAGCTGAAATTTGACAATTCATAATTTTTTTTCATAAATATTGCAAATTTGCTTGCGACATAGTGCCAATAGAGTGCTGGTATTTTACGTTTACGTAACGCTAGAAAAGGCTTGTCTCAGTTTTAACTGTGCAAGGAGTTAATGAAGTTCATCCACAAATCTATATCATCTACAAATGATTGTAAACATTTGAAATTGAAACGATGTGGTACATTTATTCTTCCTTGGAAGCATTGGTTCTCTCTTTCCATAAACCAAAGGATGTGTGGTGGAACTGTATTCCATCTTAACTGTCTTTCTAGTTTCTGTCTTCTCTAGGTTATAAAAGTGTTCTTCAATACTGTGCTTTAACCACCGAGATTGAAATAGATTTAGGAACATACTCTAGATCTTCCATGTTACAGTAGAGTGCAAAAGAAGATATCTTGGGTCCTGAGAATCCTTTTCATGTGTAACATAATTTCAAGTAATGATTTCCTTACTCTGCAGGCTGTCCTAGTTAGGTTGACTTTATACATAGACAGAACATGCCGTTTTTGAAGGTGCTTTTTATTTTCTTAAACATTTTTCTTGCCCCAGTGACTGGTGGTTGCTTGGCTTTGTCAATTTACTTGACTGAAAAGTCTTCTGTGCATCAAACAGTGAATTAGATCCTGAAGTTAGTCCCTCCTTCTCTAATTTCTCAAAAGACCCAGGCTCATCTGCAGACCTCGCAGTCCATGGCAATTCTTCCAGAACCTATTGTGCTGGCAATTCTTCTTGAATCTAAGCTTTTCTGTTTATTTTTGCATTAAGGTTTCGTGGCTTCAACAAAATGTGGCAAAAGGTCTATAGATATGGGATTACCTCCTTTAAGGAATCCAAGCCAAGCACCTTGCCGCCGTCTTATCTTTTTCCCATCACCTACCTTAAGATTCACCCTGGAAGAGAATCATCCCATAATTTCTTATAGATATTCATGTTGCAAATCCGTGAGTTATACTGGATCAGTTCACCAATACCCAGACCTCCAAGCATCTTGCCACCATCTTATATTTTTTTCACCATCATCTACCTTAACATTCTTTTTGACATTGTATGGCTCTCTCAATATATTCTAAGTTTCCATTGCATAACAATGAGATGATCATATTGGATTTGTGCACCAAGATTCATTCATGCATACTTTTTCTTTGATGGCATTCTTCAAGACTTTCTTGCTCATTACTAACTGCACAACCATGTTAATAATAGGGACTTGTATTGTGCAGCCTCAGTTTTTCTCAGCTAAATCACTTTCCTTCTTTACCAGTTACAATAGTCACTGCTGTCTATTTCACAAGTGAATTTTTCTTTCCAGAGTTACCTCCGAAGTTTCTCCTAATTCTATCCAACTGCCTCTCCACTCTTGACGGAATGGGTTATGAGTTATAGGGACATTTCATAGACCAGGATACCCTCAAGTACACGGTTTATGAGGGTCAACTTACAATCCATGGATGGGTAATGTTTCTTCCAAGTGGCTAATTGTTCCCAAACTTTCGACTTGTATAGGTTGGAGCAGAGCTTAAAGAAGCAATTACCTCCTGCCACTTTGAGGCATTTTTGTTGCTTGCCCCTAAAAGGGAAGTCCCATGCATGGTGCTGGAAAAGCTCCATCTCTCTATCACAACATCCTTCCAAGAATGAGGAATAGATACTCTTTGCCAGGTTTATGAAGCCCAGAAACTGCCACAAAACCAATAGTATTGTCGTGACTCACAGATATCTTAGCCTTGTTTCCTCTGTTCCAATAAAAATTTGAGTCAACATAGAGGAACTTTGAGATAGTGATTGTTTTATTCCTTTTTGTGCCCTCTTTGAAAGTCTTATCCAACCTTTGTCCATAGCTATATACAACATTCCTCTCAGTTGAACAATCTGAAGAGAAAAGCTGGTAGAGGGTGTCCCTGTCACGGTCCCCTCTGAAAACTCTCGTCCAGTCGACCCATTTGTCTTTTTTCTTCAAAAGTCACTCAGAACAGTAAGGGAATGTGGTTCCTCTATTTGACATTTATCTCTAGTGCAGTTTTTGATGTGTATTTCCCACCTTTCAATTTCTGTGCTACTGGGCAACTTTTTCATGACATCCCCCATACATGCCCACCACACATCTACATACAAAATCCATCCCGACTTCAATGATCCTTCTTCCACCACAATTCAACTGCTATTACAGTCAGTTTTGCATGTGACTTTGGTGTCAACATCTGTACAATTTTTCAAGGCTTTACGTATGAATAGCCTTTTTCATAGGCTGCCTAACTCGGTTGGCCAGTTAATTTGATGAATTTTATTAGCTTCTTATCTACATCAATCCTTCCATTATTGAGGATAATTTTCAGAATGATTGTTGCCGGATATCTAGACGGATAAATCTGCCATATGTATTGAGTTTTAAATGACATTCTTCAGTTTTCAAGGATCTTGGGTAGTCATAACTTGATTCCTTACGAAGATTGTGGAATTTTCCTAGTATTATTGGGCATTAGATTGAGGTACTTTAATTGTACTTAGCTTGTTGGCACTTAGAATCTTGAGCCTCCTTTGGCAGTCGAAACACTGTCATTTGAGGACGTACCTAGAGAACGAACACAAGTGTTATTGCTGCTAGAGGATATGCCTTTATTTTTTTAGGCAGCATGTTTAACTTTGATGCCATTATTGTTGTGCGCGCCCGATGAAATGAATCTGATCAAGCATTGACATCTTGTTGTGTTTTAAATTTGGTCTAAGCTTTATATGTTTGCTTTGAGCTAACGTTCCTCTCTTGTGATTGCTTGCCATGAGCATCTCCATAATAAGGCAAACACAATAAATTGTTCCTTTTTTGAGCTGAGTGCCCGTGCTGTGACTTTAAACAAAATCTTTCTATAGCTTGATTGCAATGAAAGAGATATTCAGATCCATTAAATCATGTGATTTATGTCTGTGTAGAATGCCACTATTTCAGATCGGAACTACATCATAAAGCTACAGAAATGATGAGGTCTTCCATTTAAATGTTTTCTTGAGCGATGGAACATTTTTTTTGACAGCACTTTATTAGCCATGTCTCTGTAAGACAAGGGAAAATGGTTCCCTTTCTCGCACCATTCTCTCACTGTCTACCCATATTTATCATCTCTTAGTTTTGTTTCATATTATAATGCTTGGAGCTGAAAGGATCTAACAATTAGAAGTTCCTAAATTATGTACATGCGGCATGTGTTCCTTTCCAGTTGAATAATGTAACACAATGACATTTACAATTTGATTTCAATTAGTTAAGATTGATTGGGTATTGTTATTGACATGCTGGTTTTATGCGATCACAGGGCCTACCGTGCATTTTACATCTTAAACTGGATTTACCGCTATCTGACAGAGCAGCGTTTCACTAGATGGATTTGTAAGTTTTTGGAAGCATAACCAGTACTGTTTGTTTTCAATTACTTGCAATGGTTCTTTGAAGTTGAATTTTCCTTTTCTTTTTTTGTAGCTTGCGTCTCTGGTCTTGTCCAGACAGCCCTTTATGCAGATTTCTTTTATTATTACTTCATCAGGTAACAATTTGTTAAAACTTCCTGAAGTGGCTCCTCCCTTGATGACGTAAACAAACTACTAACAAATTTGTTTTGCAGCTGGAAAAATAATGCTAAGCTTCAACTGCCAGCATGAAGCAAAGAAGATATATGATGAACAGTTTTAACACCTAACCGGAATCTGGTTTCATGCTGTGGCTTGTGACATAATTTTGGCATACTACTTTTTTTGGATGTGAGATCATACATGGAGTTTGGCCGTGGGTTAAGTATTTCACTGAGCTCCTCTTACATTGTTAGATTCAGAATTTCAGATACAGTAGTACCCTTGTTAATATGTTAATTTGAAAATATTGTCTGCATTCCTGTCAAATGTGATTCGAACTTTCAAAGATATGACTAATCAATTATTTTGCTTCGTTCATGTAAAGGTTCTCAGATGTCTGCATATCTTCTTCCTTTTCGAGGTGTCTTTGTCTTTCTTTCTTAACAAATGCTGATTAATTTTAATATCCAATTGCTCCAAATATATAGTTCTGGTACATTGTTGCTAGTGTCTATGACATCACTCAAAATGGAAACTTATGCTGTTTTTATTTAAAGGAGAACAACTCTCTTTTCTTCGTAATTTGGTTTGAAAATTGCAGAAGTCATAATAAGCAACGAAGGACAAGGAAGGCATAATCAGTAAATCTTCAAAATGAAACGAACAATTTAAGAACTTCAGAACACTTTGGTGACCCTGCTGTACTAAACCTGATCTTAATTTAAAATGGATCGAAGCTTTACGTTCAGTCACATCCAGAAAGCTTATTGCTTCCATAATTTATTAGCTGAAAGGATACACCTACAGTCTATATCTTTGGTTGAATCACAATATTACAGTACAAGAATGACAAATGAGAAGAGGAATCTCTCAGAGAGGAGCCGGCAACCAGTCGAGCATTTCACCAGCAAACATGGGAATAATATCTCCTGATGCATAAGAAAAGGATTCGGGTACCTTCCATGGCGTCTTACTCAACTTAATCTTTGAGTTGTTCCTAGGAAGCCCATAAAAGTCTGGTCCATTGAAGCTAGTAAATGCTTCGAGCTTGTCGAGTGCATTTTCCTAAAATGCAAACAACCAAATTTAAGTCATTGACTTATAGCGATAGCTACTAAACTAATGAACCTTTCCGAAGTTATTAATTAGAAACATTATAACATGGATGAGTCCAACATGAGCAGCACTGTAGATATCTATTGCAATTACCTTTTCAAACACCTTTGCATATACTGACAAGGCTACAGGAGCATTGTAAATACCAGCACATCCACAAGAACATTCTTTTCTTCGTCTATCATGAGGAGCACTATCAGTCCCAAGAAAAAATCTTTTACTTCCACTTGTTACAGCTGACACAAGTGCCTCCCCTGTGTTATTCAAAGCAAACTTGCTTGGATTAGAATATATACCAAGTGAACAAGAGAAGACAAAAGAGAAAAGTAGTAGGAGAAAGGGGACAAGACTAATGCAATAGATCTTGTAATTATGCGAGTAATGAATCTATTAATAAAAATGATTTTTTTCTCAAGCACTTGGTAATTTTCCAAGTCTCATTAAACATGCCTCCCATAATAGCAAATTCTTAATGGAAGCACCTTCTTTCAACAAGCACATTCAGGCCATACATTTATTTCCTTTTTTTAGCACATTCGCAGCAGTGTTTGCATCAAATGTTCAAACAAGTTCCCATGTCTAGGAAAACAAAAGGCAATGGATAGAACTAGCAAATCAAAGAGAGCCTGACCAAGTAGTGATTCATGACACATTAGCATCAGTAAGACTAAAAGTTTCATAACTCTTACAAAGAGGTAAAAGAAATCAGGTAGAAGAAGAAACTTTCAACAAATTATGCTACACAAGAAGAGGGTCAATTACAGGCAAATATAGCTTCTACCTAACTTTCAAAATTTCTGGGTAGTCACAACTCTTATAAAGAGGTAAGAAAATATCAGATAGAAGAACAAACTTTCAACAGATCATTCGACACGAAAAGTGGGTCAATTACAGGCAAATATAGCTTCTACCCAACTTTCAAAATTTCAGGGTAGATGGCTCAATAGCTGTTTAATCCAATTCTTCTTTGTTATGGTGACAGTATATCTTATAGATAATCCATAAAACAAGATCAAAATGCCATATTCCGAAAAGATTATAGGCTTTTAGATTTGATTTGACAAAGTATAAGTAAGGGCAGATTAGTTTTCACAAATAGTGTTTTGGACTCACTTCCCACTTACACGATCTCTTTATTCCTCATTCCTACATCTCTGGCCAAGAAATTGATAAGATTCGTCGAATCTGGAATGAAAACAGGGACAAGAAAGCTTTTAATCATGCTAAGTGGGAAACTGTCCAGAAAGATAAAAATCTGGAGGCCTTGGAGTACGGAATCTGAAAGCACACAATGATAGCCTCTTAAACAAATGGTTATGGAGATTCACAAAAGGTGAGAATGCACAACGGGATAAGTCATCGAGACCAAATATGGTATGCAACACCTGTGGATATCAAAGCTTACTAGCTTTTGTTATGGTTTCTCTGTCGGGAAAAGCATCTGGACTTTCTTTTGATGAATTCATAGGATACAACATGTTTCAAGTTGGGAAATGGTAGAAAAATCAGCTTTTGGCAGGGCCATACCCCTCTCAAGTGTGTATCCACTCTGGCAGCCAACCAGAATGCGTAACAGATTATTACTCAAAAATGGCTTGAACATCATCTTTAGAAGGCATTGCAACGGTTGGGTAGTTAATAGAAACTGCAGTTCTCTTTAACTTGGGACTTACTCCTTATGCACAGACAAGGACAACATTTGTTGGAGGAGCAAGAAAGGTATCTATTTACAGTTAAATCATGCAACACCATTCTGCTGAAAAGTTTGATTAAGAACTTATACTAAAACAATGCTCTCTCTTGGAAAATGTGCAATTTCTCTTTTCTCTCTTTCACTCCTTATCCTCTCTCTGATGTACCCTTCCGATGATTCTTATTCAAGTTATGAAGAAGAGAACTTTCTTTGGTTCAGGAGATGAGTCATTCGAGCTTATTGATATTAGCAACAATAAAGATAGATGGTTCACGGTAGTAGAATAAAGCAGTCGATTCACTAGCAGACTCAATATTGATGAGGAGAATCTGCCAAAGGCATGCAAAATTCTTCAACAAGCGTCGCACGGGGTAGGAAGATTCAAGTGTAGAATTAAAAAGTTGCAAAATTTCAATGTTACAGTCGTTATGTGGAGGATTGAGTCTTGGCTGGGTGACAAAAAGTCTGCCATCATAATCCCAGAGGATGGCCACATTTGGGGTTGGGTGACATAGTCGGAAAAATCTTGCGGTTCTTGAGGAAGCCTTCCAACCCAAGGTTCAATAAGCTTATTCATAATACAAGATCATTCATGGATATAGCCAGGATCCCACAGTGGTAGAACAAAACAGTTCAAGCTTCGAAGCTGGCGTCAAACAGACCTAACAGTGATTCATAAATGGTTTTTCAATAGATGGCAAAGCACTCTTGGTTTATCAATAAAGCATCTGGGCTTTCTAGTCAAGGAACAGAAGATGAGAATGATGGTAGGGGAACTTCATCTGTGATTCTGATGGTGACATTTTGAACTGGCTTTGCCATCAGAGGATGAAATTATCCAAATATATAACAAGTTTGGGGATCTGAATAAAGAGTAAACAAAAGCAATCTGATTCAAGCACTGTTCAGATTGTCTGCAGGTATGGTTCAGATGCCTTCAGAGAATCAGTAATGCAAAGTCCTTTTGGTGCTGTAAATTCAACTTTCAGCTCAGTTATCCCTCAACTCTGAGATTCCTTCTCCTCGCTGAAAGCAGATAAGGAGAAGTCACAGGTACAACTAATCAAGCAGAAGCTGAAGGGGATGACATCAATCTTGGAAAAATGCAACGGTAAGATTAATACTGAGGAGAAATTAGGGTTGGAGAGTGCAATAAAAGGCTTGCTTGAGAAGGTAAGAACTGTGACATCAACAAACCCATTGGGATCCCTGCATACTAGGATGTGAAGCTTGTTGCTTCAACTTGATATTTTATTTTATTTTTGATGAAATAAATGGTGTATTGATAAACAAAGCATCCAGCAGATGCATAATTACAAAAGTAGGAAGAGTCAGCTCCAAGAATGGACAAAAATAAACTTCCCAACAAAAAAGTAGAACTAAGCATCTGACCTTGAGCTTGATATGTTTTCCTTTTGTTGATAGTGTTAGTATATTGTCCAGCTTATGTTGATTAGGATACTGAATGCAATTCTATTAAGGTTCATGTATGAAGTAGAAGCATAGAATGCTAGCACTATACGCTTAATTTGCTCAAGTTACCTATCACACTGGAAGGAAAATAATTAACCTTGTTTGTTAAAATGCAAGTGTAAGTATGCAATTCCTCAACTTTTCAAAACCATCTAAAATTGGAAATAAGGAAATCAACCTCTTCCACTTTAGTTGAGTTGAACCAAACAAGTGGAGGTTAATGGTAAATACATTATGCATGAGAAAAAAATGAAGTTCTTGTCCCCTTTGTTGAACCAAACAAGGTCTATATGACCTTGTAGTCACTACAGGTGGTTAACCAAAGAATCCTAGTCGGTTTTTCAAAATTAAAAGTAATGTTACTTGCAACCAACAGACAAACACCAAGCGATAGAAGAGAATTTGAGCATCAATATGAAAGGATAAAGGATATTACTGTGGATCTCTCTTTTGAGGACTGGAAGGCAGTAATTATGCGGTTGTAAGCCCCCTTGGAAGAGAGAATTCCTGTTCAAAACAAGATGTTGTGGGGTGACAGTCGCTGCAACAAATCCTTTAAAGAATGATAGAAAGGTTAAATTAGCATTTGAAAAAGGAAGGTCAATGAAGTTCTTTCATCCGACAAGAAGACTAAAGTTCAAAAAGGTGGATAAAGTAGAAAATATTACCTTCAGTGCAAGATTCAACAAACTTAACAGCATCCATGGTGGTAACATGCTCCATCACGATCTTCAATCGTGGAAATTTCTGCACCAACGGTCTTAAAACCGTTTCAATGAATACCTTTTCTCTATCAAACATGTCAACCTCAGGATTAGTAACCTCTCCATGAACCTGCAGTCAAATGTAATACATAAAAATCCTATAAAATGAAGTTTTTTCAAGGAAAATGACAAAAATCACAAGCTTTGACAGAACATTTGGGGGAAGAAGAAACATGATTAAGGTTGAGTCATTACAGTTAAATGCTGAATCTATTTTATAGCGATCCAAGATAAACTGAAACTAGAAAAGCTATAGCATAGGCAAGAAATAACATTAATCATGTATAGCTTCAACAGATACATGATACAACTTTGAATGTGCATCTTTCTACAGTGATAAATAACAATTTTTTGGTGGTAAGGTTAGCATGCACATTAGAGCTTATGCAATGTTCTAGTGGAACAGGAAGAAAGGTTAGCACCAAGTTTAGCATCAAATTACCAGCAGAGGCATATTATGCTCAACCATTTCTTGTAGAACTGGTAAACACTTCCCGAAAAGATCAGTCACTCCATCTTGAGAATTTGTCGTGGCACCAGCAGGGTACAACTTCACCCCAAATACGACCTGGCTCTCTCCTGTGTTATTAGTCTCATTTTATCAGAAATAGTGGACAAAAAATAGATAAAACAACAAAAGAAAAAAGGAAAAAAAGATGATTATTAAATGCTTTCATGGAAAGAAAAATAGGAACATGGGTCATTCACATTGGAAAAAACTGCATCCAGATGACAATACACAATCAGTTCGACTTAAATGCTACAATTTTTGACAAGTTCAAATTTCCTCACAGGAGAGTAGACCCTGACTTTATAAAGGACAAGAAGCTCGTAATACTGACTTCAAATTTCAAGGATTATGATCTGACACGAAAGTAGACATAATAAAAGGACCAAAAAAAAGGTTGGTAGCCAAGAATCTAGCCTTCAGTTTTAATGTCTTGAGAACAAATTGGGAATTACACTTAGCTTTAAGATGAGATTTAACAAAGAATTACAATGTCTCTCAAAGTTCAACTCTACTTCAAAGTTTCACAAATTGGCTTTCTACTGGTGCCTTTTCTGTCATGATCTTATTGATGCTTAAATACAACCATTATCATTCACTGAAATTTATTTTTGTTTCCTGAGATACATGCATGCTCTCTCATAGAAGAATATCATACACGCACCGTTAAAACAGTCATAATATAGAAGAATAACATCTAATATATTTTTAATGCAAGATATTTCTATATCAAAAGTATATTGGACTTACTTGCTAGTTTGATTTCCCTAGGACTGGTTGTATCTGTCAAATAAAGTGTCATAAGAGGGTTGAAATCACTATCAACAGGTAAAGATTTCAATATCGCCTCCCGGTATGCTACAGCAGCAGCAGTGGTAGTGATAGGAGGCTTCAAATTTGGCATGACTATTGCCCTCCCAAAGTGATGTGCACTTTATCAAATAATGCAAAAATGAACAAGTCAAAATCAAGATAGAGAAACCGAATTTAACAAAGTGGGACAAGAAGTAAAATATCAAGAATAAACTGAATCACAATCAGCTGAAGTATTTAAAATCTAGAAACCTGTGAGGGACAACTGCCTTAAGAACATCACCATCACGGAGATGAAGATGCCAATCATCAGGTTGTGTGATTGAGAGCTCCATTTTTGCACTGTAGATTTTTAACGATCTTTTGCGTCCAAAGCTAACAACTGGTATATGTGAAATCTGGATAACCAAAATAATATGATATGATTAAAGAGGTCTCATTTTTAAGTCAAATTTAGAATAGCCAGAAAATCAAAGGTATTGATTCCTTTATAGAGCTGATTAGTTCATAAACTTCTTATGCACTACTCTGGACCAGAAACTGAAAGGTATTGATTCCCTTATGTAGCACATTTAGGAGTCGTTTGGTGTGAGGTATAAGGTATAAAAATCCCAGGATAAAATGCAGAATTATTTTACCCTTGGATTATTTATCCCACCATTTATACCTTATTGATAGGATAAGTTATCCTATATACATGGTGGAATAACTTATCCCGGGATAACTTGTTCCCTACCAAACGACCCCAATTCCCTGAATTTGATTTAGGGACCGATCATTTTTTTCCATAAAATACTCTCGCACTAGTGTGTCAAACACCTTGTAACCTTTTCATTAAGTAATGGTGAAATGCAAATATCTACTTAGAAGTCAAAAAAATGCCCCAGAACCACATATAAACTAATAGAGGTTTAAGCAAAAAAGGCAAATTACATGGGTTCCCTGCATTCAACGGCTTAATATGTAGGAAAATGATACCTTCTCACACTTTATAATGGGAAACAACATTTTCGAGTCAAAACAGGCAGATAAAGAGAGTTTATAAAGAAATCTAAACATGTAAAAGTGTTATATTACATACTTTGCAGGGGGAGAATAAAGTCCTCATCACTCTACAATCTGAGAAAGTTGTTCCTTTAGAAGCCAGCATTTTGAATGTAACAGAAAATAATAAAATTTCTCGAGCTTTGAGGAAGAAAAGTAGAGAAAGAAAGAGAAAGAGAAGCACCACTTTGAGGAGACGATGGATTTTGCGGTTAGCTGCAATTGGAGGCACTGCAAGTAGAAATTTGGGGGATTACAAGACGGGAAACAAAGTTCCAATTGATTGTTATAACGAGATTTTTTTATTGTCGATTTTTCTGACAAATTTACTTATATTTGTTGGAAAATGTATGATTAGGTTAAATATAAATAATATTTGAAAATAGAAAGGTAAATTTTTGAACTTTTTTCCCTGGAAAAAGAAAACGGAAATAAAGTTTTTACTTTTGAGTTAAAAGATCAAAACTAAAACTTAGACTGTTTTTTTTTTTTTTTTTCTGCTTCATACCTAAACTATTGCGAGAATCAAAAATCATACAAAATAAAATTAATTGAAGTATATACTGAATGAAAAAATGTAACAAAAATATCGAGATTTTAAGTAGGTAGTGCTTTGTTAGATGAATTCGATTAATCAGATTTCAAAATTTGGCATAAAAAAACTAAACCTTGAAAAAAAAAAAAGATAAATCAAGGAGGCAGAAATACCGAGATTCCTTTCGAGGCTAGCGCCGGCGCCGGCGCCGTCACCCTGCCGGAAATTGAAGAATAGCAAGTGAATAAAAGCAATTTCAGTTTCGGTGTTCCCCAAGAAGTTGTTCTGCAA
This sequence comes from Solanum tuberosum, assembly GCF_000226075.1. Lineage (NCBI taxonomy): Eukaryota > Viridiplantae > Streptophyta > Magnoliopsida > Solanales > Solanaceae > Solanum > Solanum tuberosum. Next base: position 470,610 of record NW_006239189.1, on the reverse strand, counting down.
ATCAGAATGGCCAAGCGTGAACTATCCGGTACCTTGAGGAACTTGAAGTTTATGCAAAGGGCTTCTCTCAGAGAGGAAAAGCCTAAGAAGGAAGAAGAGGTGATACCTGATGGAAACTTCCCCTCCTGAGGCTATAAAAGGTCGGATGTATTTTCAAGGCTTTAGTCCTTCTATTGATAATAATAAATTGAGTGAAGAAGCTTCAAAACCACGTCCTGAAGCTTCTGCTTCTGCTTCTGCTGCTTGTTCTTCGGAGACGAATGAATGAACGGATTACTAAAAGAGAAAATGGTACATCACAATATGGGTTGGAGAACTCTAATCTGGACGACCCTAATGAAGATCTTAAATCGATGGGTATATATATTAATTAATGCCAAGTGAAAAAAACATGTTTATTTATGTATTAAGCTATTAAAAATAAGAATACACTATTATTTGAATGACTGTTACGTATTGTTTCATAATATATCGTTGTAGCATATTGTACTATTTTAATGAATACAGTGGTTGGAGAGATTGTATAGTTCTTCGTTGTTACATAATGTACACATCCATAATTTGAATGATAAACCTAAAAGGAAAAAATAGAGTATAAGGTAGAGGGTAGAACTACTATGAAAATATAGAATAAAAAATGAAATATGATTATTAAATAATAAATAAAGACAAAATGAGAAAAAATATTTTTACATACGATCACACCAAATCAATTGTTATATAAAATGAGTTTTTCATTATCATCTAATGATGAATTAAAACAATATGGTACAATAAAAGTTTTGTAACAATCAAAATACCCATTATATTTAAGGGTAATGCTAAATGGCCAGAAAATTTGGTCAAAAATTTTAAAATATTATAATATTTTTTTTATTTTAAAATAAATTGATATTTTTTCCATTTTTAAAATTAAAAGGTATTAAGTTAAAAGGATAAAAATGTTCAAAAGAATAAAAATAACATAGATAAAATATCATTCTGGTCAAATTCTAACTAAATTTTCTGATCAATTTTTTTTTTCTATATTTAAATCATCAATACAACACAATACAATACGAAATGCAAAAAGCCTCCAAAAAGGTGAAAGTTCCCACCCATGTGCATGATATTTGTCTTACAATTGCATAGATTTTTACGTAATCAAATGCCTTAGTCATAAATTCATAATTAAAAGATACTTACAAATTACCATTTAAATCTATTCTTATACTAGCTATAAAAAAAATCATCTCATCATTTTTTAGCACTATTAAAAATTACTTTTTTAAGTCAATTCAAACGAGTTCATTTTCGTTATCTTTAGCTTTTTCATTCACACACACACAAAAATCTTTATAAACTAATTTTTTTGCCAATCCAAAATCAACATTTAAACAAGTTATTTTATGAAGAAAAAACATTGTAAATCATACATTAATTTTTTTGGCATTTAGAATTACTTTGCCATAAAATATCAAAGAAATATAAACTGTTTTTTTGTTAGACAAACTTTTTCAAAATATAAAAAGATTTATTTATTTTCTTAAAAAAAAAAGAGAAAATGTTTATAGATCTTGGTTGTGACTAAAATTGTAAAACTATAGAAGTGGTTTGAATATTTTAAATACAATGGTTTTTATACATATTTTTCACTTTATATGAAATTGTTGTAATTTGAGTTGGGGATGAAATTACATTTAGTTATAATTTTGATTTAGTAAATAATATTTGTTTTTAATGTGATTTAATTAAATAAAATATAAAATAAAGAATTGAATGACGGTGGACTCGCTTTTGGTTTCTTCTAAACTTTCGTGTTTCTTCTTCTCCGTAGAAAAAGAAGTTTCTAATTTCACCCAAAATCAGAGAAATGGAAAAAACTATATATATAGCACTACATAGCTGTCATTGGGAGAGTTGTGAGCACGCAATAATACTCCTCTAAAGAAGCACAAAATTTCCCCTTTTTGCATATTAAACTCTCTCCATCAACATTTTATTCAGTTGTCAATAATTGACTGCGAATTTGATTCCCGAGATCGGCTCAGGTGTTCTTGAATACTCAATTTTTGGGCGACTCTGTTACAATGGGTTGCGTTGGATCCTCACGTACCAAAGGAGATGGTAATTTTTTTCACCAATTTTTACTGATACCCATTTGGTTTCTTGGCGTTTCCTTTGTGTTTGAAGTTGATTGCTTGCTTTCTTGATGAAATTATTGTTTTCTTCAATTTTTAGTGATACCCATTTGGTTTTTTGATGTATGAAGTGAGTTTTCCCAGTGTTTTTTGAAGTTAGATTGCTCTCGCTTTCTTGATGAAATTATTGTTTTCTTCAATTTTTAGTGATACCCATTTGGTTTCCTGATGTATGAAGTGAGTTTTCGCAATGTTTTTTGAAGTTGGTTGCTCTCTTTCTTGGTGAAATTATTGTTTTCTTCAATTTCTAGTGATACCCATTTGGTTTCCTGATGTATGAAGTTAGTTTTCGCAATGTTTCGTCTGTGTTTGAAGTTGATTGCCCTCTTTCTTGGTGAAATTATTGTTTTTCTTCAACTTTTAGAGATACCCATTTGGTTTCCTGATGTATGAAGTGAGTTTTCGCAGTGTTTTTTGAAGTTGATTGCCCTCTTTCTTGGTGAAATTATTGTTTTCTTCAATTTTTAGTGATACCCATTTGGTTTCCTGATGTATGAAGTTAAACATCGCATGTTTAGTCTGTGTTTGAAGTTGATTGCTCTCTTTCTTGGTGAAATTATTGCTTTTCTTCAACTTTTAGAGATACCCATTTGGTTTTCCAGACAGAAAATGTGTCTTTGTGTGACTCCACTTTCTGTGAGTTCAAAGATTGCATTTGTTCTGGAAGTTGATTGCGTTCTTGTTATTATTGGTAGAGTTGTTTGTTTTTGTAATTTTGGAGATCTCAGTTGGTTATACTGATATATGGCTATGAATGATCTTGCCTTTCTTGGATTGTTTAATTGATGCTCAAGTAAGTGATATTTGATAATGGATAATTAGTGATGAATTAGGTATTGGGTAGGTATTAGTACTACTATTTATGTAATTGTAAGTTCCATTTTGTTAGATATTGTGTCTGTTTGATACTAATGGGTAGGTTGTAGTTGTGAGGATGATGATGTGTTGGTTATTGACTTAAAAAATGAGTGTGACAATGAAGAATAGGTCGATAAACTGTTGTGGTAAAGTCGTCATCTAATTTATTAAACTGTTCTTTTGTTCTTTCCTTTAAATTTGACAAGAGACATCTTTATTCCTTTTTTCTTTAATAAAGAGAAACCACTATTCCTTATCATTGGCATTAGTCATCTTGTCTTATTCATATTTCAACTTTGAAGTTGTATCTAAAGAAGATTTAACTAGAAGACGAGCTAGATGCAAAAGAATTTGAATAAATAGAGTACATTATTTGGGAGTCAGAAATACCCTCGAAACAATAAATTAGATACTTGGCAGAATATTGACAAAGATGCAGAAATAACTCAACATATATGCACTGGAAATAGATCGGCCAAGTGGCAGAGTACATTCGCCTACTATAAATAGATGTACTCAATGAAATTGAAAGGAGAATTATATTATCTAATGAAGAATCATGTGACGATAAGTGTAAAATGTTAGGCAACTGGAAAATAATGTTTAATCCAGAGTAAATTTTACTTAAATAAGATAGATTTGCAATAATAATGACAGAAACTAGAATCTAGGAACAGAAGGTAAGGACTGAAAAACAACATGGTTTGGTTGTGTTGATGGACAAAAAACCATGTTTAATGACGAATGCGTCTTAGATCAAGTCAGTGCTGATAAATTTAAGATTATAGCCGGTAAAATGGTGATGGTAGAGCATATTGGAGTTTTTGTCAAAAATCTGGAGTACTTTCATCATTAGTTTTTTTATGGTTTGATCTTCAAATCATAGTTATCAAAGTCCACGCATGCTAGTTGACTGTTTTGATTCTTCCCTCTGGAAGAGATTAACTCAAATAATCAAATCAGATAAAAGTTTGTCTTAATACACTGAATATGGAAATGCACTAGGAAAAGTTTTTTCTCTATTGAACTTTGTATGGTGTACCTTTTTGTCTGAATAGATCCTTTTTTCCGATGGTATGGGAAGGTGCACTGCTGGTTTTTGCTCATTTTATCATAGGTCGTACTAATGAACATATGGTAAAGATTTAGCCTTTGTCATTCTCAAAAAAAAGATTTAGCCTTTGTTTGTATGATTTGAATTTTGTTTGCTTTGCAATTTGACATATTTTCCAATTCACAACCTGTAAAGTTTGTAGCCGGTGTTGCTTCATTTCTTTACTAATCTATTACGCAGGACTTTTTGTTTTGTTTGTGGACTCGTAATTTAGCTCTGTTTGTTTTCCTTGATAAGTTGTAGTTATTGCGATGTTGACTCAAGCTTTTATTAAAATTTCTAGGTATTTCGCGTTGCCTCATGGTTTTATATTTTGCTATAATTGATTTCTCATTACCTCCCTAGGCTTTTGTTATGAGCATGTGCTCTACTATTCTTTCATATTCAATGATCTACAACTTTTTATTTTTCCGGACTAATTTCCCCTTTATTTAATGATCCTTCTAGTCTCTTTTCTTTTCTCCTCGTAAAGAGACACGGTTCTTACTATTGCTGCTGATGCCCTTCATCTCCTGCAGAATATGTGCTTACAGAATGTTATATTGAAGTGCTGATGATTGTTAAGTGCTATTGTTCGAATAGATCTATGTAGCTTGTTCTTTATCTAATTGAATGTTGCATCATTTGTCTCTTCTCAGTGGAATTCTAGTAAGAGTAATATTCCTAAAAAGATAGTCTAGATCGGCGCTAGATCACTAGTGATGTTACTATCTACTTTTTAGAGGCATCTGTCCTTAGATATTTGTCTCTGTCCTATGCATGTTGGCTAATTTAATTTAAAGCATGGGAAAATACTGATCTATGTCCTGAAATGTAGTAAGGAACTTTGGAAAGGAAAAGAGATGCACTAAGGCTTTATTTCTAAAGTGACGATTATGATTTTAAAGGAGGAGCAGTGCATGATTAACAAATTAAGTCTGATTAAACAATCCAAAAATGTGTGACCACCTTACACCCAAAAGCAAATTCTAGTGCCAATTTATGCTTTGCCAATATAACTCATTTTTGGTGGCTGTTAGTGAGCATAATGATTTGGGTCCACCTTACACCCAATAAAGAGGTTCGATGAATTTAGAATTCTAGATACTTTGCGATATATATGCGATGGATAATGTTTGATCCTCCAGCTATTGCTACTGTGACTGCTATGTGGTGTTGCACTCTAGACAATTTGACTTTTATCCTTTGCCCTTGTTACATTGTAGATAAAACTCTATTTATTTAGTTTCATCATCAAGGATACAAAAAACACAAAACCTTGTTTTTACCTTTTTGTCTTCCCCTACTTTGGACAAAAACAAGTTAAGCAACACAGTAGCCTTTTTCTTTTTTTCCCATTCATTGTCCTTTCTTTGAAGAATTCTCCTCCGAACAGCCTGCCTGGACACATCATCTTGCAGAGATGGTGTCTCCATAAATCACATTCATTATATGAACTGAGTAGTGTGTACGTGGCTATTGTTTGTTTCCTTGCTTTTGTCAAGAAATTTACCTTTGGTCATCTTGACTACTTTATGAGGCTGTAAGTTCCTCTATTATCATCCTACACCTTCACTCAACTTCTTGACCCACAGAAGTCGGTGGGTGACTTCATTCTTCCTGAGATCCATTCCCAAAAAACATGTAGTTATTTTCTTTTCTTAATTCAATCAGAACTTGTATTTTGTGTCATTATCTGCTCTTAGAATAACACTCTACGACTCTAGTGTCCAAGTAGGCTGATGTGGAGCAGAGAAGTTGTTATTAAGAGGATCATCTATTGAAAATTTATAATAGAGGGTAGATTCTGGAACTAAGGATTTTATTTCTGGAATTGGATCAGATAATTTGTTCTAACAGAAGTTCAGAGCTTCAAGGATGGATGTTTGATTTCCCATAACCATGTGAAAATCTTTAAATCTTTTAAGAGTTGTTTCCCATTCACCTAGTAGAGGTTTCAACATTAAATCATAGCTAATACTTGAATGATGCTCATATATTAGATGTATGTTTCAATTATAAAAGTATTATACTTCACCAACATCGTGTCTTCCTCCTTCATTTGCAGAAACTGTTAGGAAGATAAGAAAACCAAAGCCATGGAGACACTCAGAACCGATAACAAGAGCTCAGCTTCTAAAAATGCGTGAAGAATTCTGGGACACTGCACCACACTATGGGGGAAAAAAAGGTAAATTTCTTGATAACTTTTACTAGCTTCTGCAAGTTTCTGGATCCACTGGTTCAATAGAGCTGGATGTGTGATCAGGTTACAGTACTATGGGCCTCTGCATTCTTATTTGAGTAACCAGTTAGTGATAGGCCAATTGTTAAACTCTAGAGTACACATGTGATGATGTCTGACAATCTATATGGGAGCTTGGGCAGAGTTGATTGACAGTATAATGATGTGTAGGAAGTAGGAATTGCTCAAGTATGGATGAAAAGAATCGTTCCTGATGATAAGTTGCTCTACTTTAGGAGGGTTTATATCATGCATTAAAGTTTTCTCGTAACGATCTGGCTCCAGTAGTTTGTAACTTGGATATCTCTTTCAGGAAAAAAAGAGACTTTGAATTTATGAAAATCAAGCTGAGCATGATATCTTTTAACATCCATGCTACATCTAATTTTAAGTAATGTGCCCTTTTTCGGCTGTTCTCAGATAACATGATCATTTCAAAAAGTAACATTCCCAATTTGCTCCTGAGCGATAACAACCTTAATGATCCTTGAAAATGTTTCGGTGCTATCAGTTTGGCAAAGTTGCTGCAGGAAGAAACATGTCCATCTCCAGATCTGTTTTGCCTTTCCATATTGTTGGAAAGTAAGCTGCATTAGTGTCTTTTAAATAGTTAATTAAAACAAGGCACATTAGCTAATTGAATAAGTAATTTCAACTTCTAATGAAATGATATTTAAGAAAAACAGAAACAGAGTAACTTTCTTTTTAAAAAAAATGGGAAACTAATGCCAACTTTCAGAAGAACCCTTTCTGATTGCAGCAATGACAAGGAGCTTGTGTATTCAGAAGAAGTCGGGAAAGCTCTCTAGTAAATCTCACTGTTAATTAGTTTTCAGATCTTCATAATTGAGATACCATTCATTGCATGGAACCTCATATTTTCACGTCGCGAATGAATGGGACACCAGACGTATGATTTCTTTTTCTGGTGGTTATTGTTAAAATTCAGAGATTGAAATGAAGCTATTGAATGTATTAACTGATGCTCAGGTAATAGTAAACTTGTAGTAGGGAAGGTCCATTCCCCAACAGTATAGTGTATGAAAATCTTTTCTCTTACAACATATTATACTCCATTTTCAGAGATCTGGGATGCGCTACGTGCTGCTGCAGAGGCAGAAATAGGCCTTGCACAAACAATCGTGACCAGTGCTGGGATAATTGTTCAATCCGCTGATTTAACAGTCTGCTATGATGAGAGAGGTTTGTAGTACACGTTGCTTAACACCTTCAACTTCCATTCCTGAGAATCTTAGTTAATGTTGATTTATCTAATGCAGGTGCCAAGTATGACTTGCCCCAATATGTTCTGAGCGAACCAACAAATTTGACTGGTGAAAACTGAGAAGGCAATATAATCAAGTGTTCATGCTTCATCGAGACTGTAAATGCTGTAAATTGCTCTCACAAGTCATTTCGTTTTATGCATTATGGTCCTGTTTCACGACATCAAGAATCGTCTGTCACAGCAGCAACATGCACCATGATATTCTTTTGGACATAATGTCTCTAGCTTGAAGAGGCCTTAGCATAAGTTTCAATTTCATGAAGTACATTTTGTCTAAAAACTCTCTTCCTAGTGCTCTTTTTGACAAAGTAGATGAGCAAAACTTGATTGTATACTCTTATGAATTCTTGAGCTCTTACCCTGTTATATTCGCGATAAGGGGTTCGGAGTGATGTTCTGTACTCCTGATCAAGTGGTTTAGATGTACTAATGCTGCAGAAATTTGTCAATTTTGATTCAAGCAATCTACCTCAGTGTACTTGGGTTGGCCATTTCTTTATCATTAGTTAACTCATCAGTAGATTTAGGTTTTTTCAGCACCTATGCATAGTAGTAACAAACTGTCTACTGTCTTGTGGATTTTACTACTTTAGATATGTCATAGGTGGGTTTCACTTCAATCTTGGGCTTTTGTAATAAAGCCCATCAACTATACTTGAAATTCTATTATCTTATTATGATGATCATAATTTAATATGTTTATATTGTAGGATTATAAGATAATAATTAATTGTGACATTTTATTTTTTTATAAAAGCAAAATACACACGTGTACGGACAAGCAAAACTGGGAATAACAAATGCACGTGTTAGGCTACACGAATCAATGTCTAATCTAAGCTTCTACTTGATTATTCATTAGTAATGCTTGGGGAGATATGACTTTAGATGGGAGATTGTAGATGACACAAATTATAATCGAATTCTAATAGGTATCGGTGGGTGGGACACTTTTCTTCTCCCTAAAAGTTGAGTTAATTTATGACTTCTTTTCGAGTTATGTGATTCTACACCCAAACTAAAACTAATTAAGTAGTTAGTATTCACCTCACCTTTAGTACATCAATCAAGAATTAGTTATTTTTACCTTCTCGCCAAACTAGAACAAGAGCCAATCGAGTTGATCCAAGTGTTACTTCTCTCATTTTTCAAACCTTCATTAATGTGCCTATCCACAAAGTAAATACTATAATTAATTAGAAGTTAACTTACGTTCCTCAATAAAGTTACACATAGATAATCCCCTAATTACACCCTAAGATGGGGGGAAGTAGGAGACGGCGGCCGCAAAGGTGCATTTTGAGTACTTTTGTTTCAAACCAAAAACATTGAGAAATTTCACGCTGCATGAGTAATTAATTACATTTACCTATAAAAGAAAAAAAAGATTAGTGGACTTTGTTACTCAAATCAAACATATTGTCTCTTTGGAACTAGACATCTTATTCAGTTCCCAACGTTTTATAATGATGTTCTCCACCTCATACACAAAGGCCAACATTGACTTGAGAAATCATTATTAGCAAAGGTCAACATCTTTAACCAATTACTCCTTTCGTTTTATTTTACTTCGTTCACGCACTCTTTAAAATAGTTATTTATTAGAGGTTCATTTTACTATTATGCTTCAGAAAATTTAATTTGATGTAAGTTTCTTGAAAATTTTCATATCAAATTATATTCCCACAAAAGGAATGATGAGATTGGAAAACTAATCCTTCAAATTCTTTTTGTATGTGTACGTGGAGTGAATAAATTACATATCCTTTGTTGAATCATGACTAGTCGATTTTATTGAAATTATCAATATATCATGTCATGTGCTACAGTACTAGGAGTGGCAGAACTATATGTATTGTGTGGGGACCGGGTTTAGTTGTGTTGTACATATAGGTAAAAAATAATTCGATAGAATTTAAAAAAAAAAAATAAGAATCCTTTAACAGAATTTTTGTTTCAAGACAGGGTTGCTAGTAGTTGCATACAAACTGATCGGAACACCTAATATTAATTTCTTTCTTACGAATAACAGAATTAAAGAATTTTTTTATCAAAGTTGTCACGTTAGTATTTTGATAATTGAAAATAAGCTATTTTTCGATGGATCCTATGTTCTTTTTCTGTTTGGTTTCAAACTCTACTTTCTTGAGCAACAACATATCCTATATATAGTCCCATAAATGGGGTTTGAGAAGACTTAAGTGTAGACATACCTTATTTTGAAAGATAAAAAGACTATTTTCGATAGATCTGACTCAAGAAAAGTAAGAACATAACATTTATAAAGATATAAGCAGTAACAACAATAATATATATAGTGTGAAAATTGAGGCAGAAGTGACAACAAGTTGTAGAAACAAATTAAGAATAAGAAAATAGTAAAATAATAAAATTGTCAAAAATAATACCAATAATATTAGCAGAAGAGACCAGACACAAAACTATTTAGTACATACTAACTTTTTATTTGAATCATCAACTTCTACACCGTACCCTCTTATTTTAAAACAACAACAACAAACAAATAATATAATTATAACGTCTGTATCTTGTATTCATTGATTTAGTATAAATCAAATACCGAGGGTGGAAAAAGATATAACCCAATTTACACAAGTAAAGTTATAGTTCGAGATATATAATTTAATCACAAAAGTTATCATGCTGGCTCTGGATCTATATATGATGATTATTTTAGTTAATTAGTTTATGTTAATCACATCAACTTTCAGAGTACTTAATTAAATGGGAGATGCTCAAGATGTTTTGGTATCCTAGGAACTGGAAGATCAAGTCAAATTACTAAATCTTGACTGCCTTGATTTAATAATTAGAACTAATTAAAACTACTTATTATAAAGTGGTGGGGACATTTTATTATCTGCATGCGTGAGTGTGTGTGCATGGATCTTATTTCTGTTTAATTTTTTCTTCTTTTTTAGATTCAATCAATGATCAAAAGGTGGAGGTAAATTTGTGAGTAAAAATTAAGTTTAGAAATCAATTACTATCAATTAAAATTATAATTCTAAAATTCATAACTCATAAAGATCACAACTGGTATCTTCTCTCTGGGCATAGACACTAGAACAAAAATATTTTTTAGCAGCAATAAATATAAACATTATAAAGAGTACTCTGATGTCTTTACCAGCGTTAGTTAATTGTTATTTGATCTAATGCCTCCTTTAGTGACATTTACAAAAAGTTCTAAAATGTAATTATCACTAATAATTGCATCTGAAAAGTATATTTAATGATAATTAAATTATTATTATTATAATTATTATTAATTAATTGTTACTAAAGATTATTTTTAGTATAGTATAATTAAAAATTATATTTCTATATTCAGACTTTCTCCTAATTAATATGAAATTATGAATCATGCACAAAGTTTAATTTGCACATGTTCTCAAATCTTTCATTTATTTATGCCCCTTTTTGTGACTCAAATTCAAGTATCCAAGTAAATATGAATATCTGGTTAATTAATTAGTTGGTAGATCTAATTTAACACTTAAACTTAAAAGAGGTAGTTTGATCGTGAATAAGTTATTCTAAAATTAATTATCTTGAGATAAGTTATTTTATAACACAAAATTATCTAATCTTGAAATTATTATACCTTCAAAAATACGTAAATCACTGTTCTCAAGAACTAGCTAACCCCTAGCTCGAATTACAACTGATACTCACATGGCTAGATGGATATATAAAATTCAGTACATATAATCATATATATAGATCTGTGGTTGGCATTTGTAAATTAAAATAACATTATTAATTTGAAACTTGACCTATGTTTTTATTACTCTCAAGTCACATGGCTAAGATAAACTTTAATTTGTGCAGGCTATATATAGAGGCCGTTATATTTCATTATGCAATAATACGAGTTCTAGAGCATTTACATATAGGGGCTCTTACATATATTCCTCCTTTTTCTCATTTAAATTAGTACTTTTTTAGGGATAACTTTACGATTTTGGGATATTAATAGGCTTTACAAAAGGATATAATTAAATTTAATATTTAATATATTGTCTACTCTTTAAATTTATGAGGATATTCCGCTTAGATATTCGAACTAAATTATGTTGCAATTGAACATTTCAATTTATAATAATAAAGTGTTTTATTTATTAGACACTTTCAGTTCAAATTTCAGAAAAGCATTTGCTCATATTTTCATTTTTCTATTAAATAGTTAAGTTAATTACATAAAATATACTATATATCTCTTTTAATTATACGCATCAACCTTAAATAGAAACCACTCAAGGTTTTATGAGTATAATTAAAGCGAAATGACATATTTTATGTTGTTAACTTAACTATCTAATAGACGAATAAGAAAATAGAGTGGCAAAATTCAATTTAATGTCATTTTCTTGTACCATTGAAAACTTCTAAAGAGTACCAAAATTCAACGTCATGTTTGGTCCCCTCCATTGTTAAGTTTTATAAACTAAGATTGCGACCTAACTGAAATTGAAAAAAGAAGTAACAAGTACTTATAATGTTTAGGATTATTTGGTTTGAAATCTTTTTACAATTAATTTTGTTTTCATCCCAAAAGACGAAACTAATGTCAATTTGGTCAATCATTGTATTTTTAGGTTCATAAATTTCCCAACATATATAGATATAGAGTAGTAGCAAAGTGGATAACCAAAAAACAAAAGTCTATCTTCTCTTTATCCTAACAAAGCTAGCCTAGGAAAATTAAATAAAATAGTGGATAAGTAGTTAGGTTTATTAAAAGATTTATAGCAGTAGCCTCACAATATTGACTTTGTGACTGAATAATAGGTTTAACAAAATTATTCATAAAGTTTGTCTTAATTATTAATAATTCATTTATTTTTAATTAAATTAAATTTCTTATTGCAAATGCACTAATTACCATGAAGTATTCTAATTTCATCAAACTATGCTTGGCTATAACTTCACTTATTTATTGCAGATATACTAAAGTTGATCTTTGCAAATTATTAAAGCCAAGGTCATTAATTATTGCAATTATTTAACTTGTTTGAGAAGAGAAGTATTTTAAATAAAATAATAATTTTCAGTTAACCTCTCATTTTCAAACACAACTTTCTTAGATTTATTCTTTCTGTTTCAAAACAAGTGTTATTTAAACTTCTTTTTTTTCACTTTCATCAAAAAAATCACAAAAGTATCATTACTAAGTTATCTTTATTTATTTGTTAAATATTTCTTGAGAATTGAGCACTATATATTACTCTTTCATGGAATAAGAAGTATTTTAATGTGTTTTCTCTTCCTTTCTCGAGAATGTCTTCTCGATGAATTGAACTCCTTAAATCTTTGTGTTCACTCTTTCGAATGCTATGTTTCTATCCAATTTCATTCCATATAAGTATAGAATCAAGCAAAATATAACGGACTATTGTCTTAAATTCCTAAAGCAATAAGTATTTTAGAATAATATATTTTTGCATCAACTATACTTATTTGTGGGAGTATTATTTTGCCTCTGATCTTAAAGGCCCTTCCAATTATACATAGTATTAGAAAGGAGTCAACGATATTAAAATTTACAAGTAAATGTTTGAGATATTATTCCCAAGTATGAAATTGCAGAGATCCTTAAGCATTTCATATTCCTACTCAAATTATCCCCTTCTTCCCCAAATAAATAAAATATAAAGTATAACAAACATATATACACATTGGTCCAAAAACAATAATTGCAAAGATTGTGGAGATACTCCCCCCTTTGACACCAATAATGTACTACAATTACTACAACGGAATGTATGTTACACATACTTCAATTTTCTTTTTCATTCTTTAAGATTTGAAAAAAAATTCCCCTCTATTTTGTCTCCTGTTTCCAGCACATGAACGTGGCCTGTTTCCTCCATCTAGCCTTCACTGATTTACTCATTTTCAATTGATGTTTCTTGCACTATTGAAAGTCTTTAAAATATTAGTTTATTTAATTAACTAAAATTAGATATATCTTTGATCTGCCATATAATATAGCAAGTAGTTTTTGTAGGAGCATGTGTTTATGTATAAAAAATCGAGAAAAGTGTTGAAAACATCCTAAACTTGGCAAAAATTTAGGGGTGCATTCCACTCTCAAGCAGAAAGATTGGGGGTGTATTAAAATTTAATTAGTCAAGTTAATGAGTGTTAAGACTATCAATAATTTGAGAATGAAACTAATAATTCGTACCGAATTTAGGAATGTTTCGAATACTTAAATGAAAAGATGAGTCAGTAAATCAGTCGAAGGAAAGAAACACGTGGCATTGAGTTGACAGTTCATAGTGAGATCCTTATTTTCTAAGATAAAGATGCTTTCTATGCAGATAGATTTTCCAATTTAAATTTGTCCCAATTCTGCAATTGGGTTCAGTTTTTTATTTGCTTTTGATTATTTCATTTCCATTATCTTCTTAATTAAAATTGTTCAAAGTGACATCATGTTTTAATTATACCAGAGTTTAGTTGGATAATGTTATAACCGTAAGAAAAAACTGAACTTTGAACTTAGTAGTTTCGGTGAGGAAAGCTTAATACTCCCTTTGTCCCAATTTATGTGATTTACTTTCCTTTTTAGTCAGTCTCAAAAAGAATGACTCATTTCCATATTAAGTAACAATTTCACTATAAAATGTCTATTTTACCCTTAATGAAATGATTTATAGCCACACAAATTTCTATCATTCATTTTGGACCACAAGTTTTAAAAGTCTTCTTTTCTTTCGTAAACTCCGTGTCGAGTCAAACTACCTCACATAAAATGGGACGGAGGGAGTAACTTAATTGATGTGTTAACTAAAATTTTATTTTATACAGTATCTTATTAGTAAGAGTTTGATTCCTACCTTTCATGAGCGATTTGACTTGGTTAATTGAAAGTAACAACAAATATTAAAAATAAATTTGAAGTACTAAAATTAATTTATAATAGAATAGAATGAATCACTTCCATAAAAATTCGAGTGACACCTCCGAGGCTCCAACGAGTTATGCTGATGGTAGGCATTGGAGATCGGATATTCCTTTGAGTGTTGTCTATAAAGGGCGTTATGAGATTTGAGAGGCAGGGAAAAATTAACCCTATATATATTGGGTCTTTTGAGATTTTGTTGATTTTTAATTAAGTCGTTTTTGAGTGAGATTTCTTTATGAGTTAGTCATACCTCTTGCATTTTCAGCTCTTCACCCAGTTTTTCATGTTTCTATGAATATGTTCATAATGAGTCTCATGTTCCGTATGATTTTGATTGAGTTGGAATTTTTTTATTTTGTTAATTAATAAAGAAAATCGTTAAATACATTATTTAATGATATAAATTCGCCAATTTTTTTTGGAAACTGCTGTTCAACTTTCAAGATATTTTGGAAAAGTTACCCGTTTTGCGAGCTAGCTAGCTAAGCTAATTTGGGCATTCCATGATGTAGAGTACCTGAGTGTTTGGTATGAAAGGAAAAAAAAAAAAAAAGGCAAATCAATTTTTCTATGTTACGAAACTTATTTTCTATATAAATTTATTTCCACCAATTTAAGGAAAAATATTTTCCAACCTAAAATAAGGAAAACATTTTTCAAAACTCTCTTTTAATCTTTTATCTCATCTAACCTGGGGGCTGGGACCTCACAATTACTCTTGATTATAACCCGGGACTAGACTCTCCACCCTGACCTATATCCAACTCTTGACCTTGATTCGAAACTTGATCCTAACCTAGATCTAGACCTAGGACCCACCCCTTGCACCGACCTAGGCCCCGAATCCTAGCTCTTATCCAAAACATACCCGACCCGAGACTCAATCGACCTGACCCAACTCCAGGTCAAGGTCAGTCAAGGCTTGATTCTCCGATCTCGATTCCGGATCAAGGCCGAGGTTGATTATCGAGTCTTAAATTAGGATTAGAGGTTAGGCCAAGATTGAATTGAGGATCAAGTTCTAAGTTGAGGTTAGGATTGTGTCTCGAGTTGGTGTTGGTGTTAGGTTGGTTCTTGAAACAGGGGTTCAGGTCTACCAAACACATTAAATATGAGGATCTGGGTTCAGTTGTTGTATTTACCCAAATTATTTACTAATCAAACACCAAAAAATAAATAAGAAAATCGGTTACTTTTTAGAAAAGAATAATGCTAAATGGCCAATTTGTCAGAAATTTAAAAAGTCTATAATATCCTTTTTATTTTAAAATAAACTAATCTTTTTTCAATTTTTTAATTAAAATGTATTAAAGTTAAACGAGTAAAAATGTTCAAAAAAGTAAAATAACATAGTGTGAAATATGTTATTTTACCATTCTGACCGAATTTTCTGGCCAAAGGGATTTTTCCCTTCCAAAAAACATTAAATGTTTTTATTATTTTTCTTGATTTTTTTAAAAATGTGTTGTTCTTGTTTCCTTTACTATCCTTTTCTTTCCTTTTCTTTTGGCAAGAAATTATGACCATTGAAATGTATAAAGACGAAATAAGAACTTTGGATTAATTCCTAAAACTATTCATCATTCAACATAAATTGGAAAAGTTATTTTATTTTGCTATACAGAGATAATTTTGGGCAATTCTAAAAAAAAAAAGAAAAAAAAAGGAAACAATTCCCTCTCTTTGAATATTTATGATTTTCTTTTTTGTTGTCATTATCTTTTACTTACTTTTTTGTGAAAAGTCTCTTTTTCATTTACCAATTTAAGAAAATAAATAAATGTAGGTAAGCAAATTAGTGCATGTGCACCCAAAATAGTCCTATCAAACGTTCAAGTACACAACGGTATTTCGAAATCGAACCAAACGGAACTCTTTCGGCCCCACATAATTCAAAATCTTCAATCTTTCCTTTATTTATTACTCTTCCTATAATTATATTGAATGAATAGTAAAACAAGTATAATTAATCATAGCTTAAGAAAATTAATTCTATCATCACTTGCATAATTTTGTACTAGGTAGTTCCCAAATCCCAAGTACTACAAAATGGACTGCTGCATTAATAAATCTACTTTACAAATTCTTTCCCGAGTAATGTTAAATGATCAGAAAATTTGGCAGAATTTAACCAAAAATTTAAAAAGTCTATAATATCCTTTTTATTTTAAAATAAACTGATATTTTTTCCATTTTAAAAATAAAAGTATTAAAGTTAAAAGGGTAAAAATGTTCAAAAAAAATAAAATAACATAGTGTAAAATATGTTATTTTACCATTCTGACTAAATTTTCTGGCCAAAATGATTTTTCCATTCTTTCCCTTATAATTAATTATCTAATAATATGCCATGCACCAAAGGTACAAAGCGCTAATTAGGACAGATAATTATAAGGGAAATAATTTGTAATATAAAAAAAAAAAAATAACTCGAAGAAATTAAAATAAAATTATCGTAGTACTCTCCTAAAGGATCCGTTCAATTTAAAATTTTCCAACTTAAATGTTTTTGGTCATTCTGGTATTGATAATTGATAATCTTTATAGGTGTTGTGTGCCATTACTGATTTCCTTCACCAGCTACTTTTGATGGTGTTTTACCATTATTAGCTAACTGCTGCTTTTACTTGAGAGATTGACCAAATATTCAAACTCAATTCTTTTGTTTTTCTTTTTTCGATACCTGCATTGGAGTATTAGTATTCAATATCTGAGCATTAACGCTCAGTTTCCATAATGAAGTCGAATTAGTTTAAATTTACATATTATAAGATTCATTTTTTGAAACAACACTTACTACAAAATATTTTTTATTTTTTCAAGACTCAAATCCAAAAGGACAGATACAATTCCATCATCCTAATATAAACCATCCTCTATGTTACCTTATTCGTTAACACTTTTAAGTACAATTAACACAAATTTTTAAAAAAGTTTTTCAGTTGTAAGGACGAAAAATCAAAAAGCACTCTTCTTATAAGTGAAATTTAAGTTGTAAGTATTAGAACTTACTACTCCACCTTATTCTTATTTTAATAATTTAATAGTATTAATCATCATAGTTGGGGATTCAAATCTATAATTATTTAATTATTAACCAAAATCATAGCAAAAGACCCAAAAAAAAAAGGATTTAATTCAAAATTCCCCATCATTATTTGATGCTAAAAAAACAAAAATAAATTAAGTAAACTCTTTTTGCCTTTTCTCTTGCAAAAATGTCCCAAATTCCTCAGCAAAATTTCCAAGATTCTTCCCTTTTCTCTGTCTGTCTGTTAGACTATAGAGTATACACATTTATATAGTTCTTGTTTTCTCTCTGCTAATTGTTTCTCTCTCTAGCCCACCCACGAATCTTTCTCTTTCTCTCTCTACTGGTAAAAAAATAAATAAACACTACCCATTTCTGCTCTGTTCAGCTCATAACTGGTTGTCTCAATTTCTGCAAAAACAAATACACATAAAAAACACAGAGTAAAACAGGGGTAAGGGGTTAATGCACATGTTCTTCTTCTGGGTGTGTGTGTTTTTGAGGTGAGCGGCAACTTCTATCGTTTTCTTTAAGGAAGCTCTCGTGAAATTCATGTGAAAGTATGGTAAGATTGAAAAAGAGATCTGAGAAAAGTTAAGCAAAAAAAAAAAGAAGAACACTTTTTATGATAGTAACGGGTCACTTGCTGCTTAGTCTCCCTCTTTATTCAGGTGAGTGTAGTGTTACTCCCAACTTTTGCTTTCTCTTTCCACCGTTTTTGTCATAATATACGGTGACCCTTTACTTCTAATAAGCTATTAAAAGCTTGAAAGTGAAGAAAGGTAGAGTCTTTATGCTCTAATTGAGATGGGTTTTCGTTTTTGCTTTGCTTTTTTTGTTGGGTAGTAAGCAAGAGTGGCAGCTGGCTATGGGTTTGTGAAGGTTTTGGATTTTTAATGGATAATGATTTGTTGTAAGATTTTTCTTCTTTGGAGTTTTAGCCGTTACTGGACGTGAGATTTGTTTAGTGGGAATGTTTATAATGAGTTTTGGGGTTATTTGATGGTTTTGGAAGGTAAATTTGGTTTGATTTGGTCATTATTACTTGGTTCTGGGGCGTTGATAGTGAGATAATTTATTACTGGTGAATTGGTAGACATTTTAAGTTGGACTTTTCCATAATTGGGAAGATTTGGGACTGATTTGGAGAGAATGATACATTTGTTGATGTCTAACCATAATTCAAGAATATTTCCGTTTTTGGATCAATTTATGTACTGATCATGACCAGGGCTGTTCGTGACCGGATTCTTAAGGATGCAAATGGAAACATTAGTGATCACTTACGAAATCACATACATTTGACAAATTGTATTCATTTGAAGAACCACATGCATAAGCATAGCCCCATTTTGGCTGATAGGTCCCTTATGAGGGACCTTGTTGTCCTTCAGAGGTCAAGGTCCTTAAGAGATCCTTCTGCAAGTCCACCCTCATGGCAATCTCCTTCGGTTGTCGATGCCCTTCTTAAAAGAAGTGAAAGGGATGCTGTTATGAGCAATGGTAGGCGGTCTGTAGGCATAGATCGACCTAGGGATGGTATAGGTTTATCTGGAAACTCGCCTCCTTTAGCTGCCCGATCGTCGTCTAGAGTGGCTTCTGCAGAGATTAACAAGCATAATACTGAGCGAATGGCAGGGGCTCCAAGTGATCGAAGTAGCAAGAGTGGAGTTCGCGAACGGAGGAGAGTCAGGAGAGAAGAATCAAGCCGTAGGAATCTGGGAACTGACTTCATTGCTGAAAAGGATGAGTGTTCGGATGATGGAAATGATTTGGTCCGCAATCCTGTTTCAGAGAACTCCGAACAAAAAGGTAGAATTAGCAATGAAACAGAGAGGCAGAGGCATGATGATCGAATAAGGACCCTCTCTGAGCAATTAAATGATGTTCCAATTGACAGTGATGGGGTAGCTTCTTCTCACATTCATGCTCGTGGAAGGCATACTCATAATGAGAAAATTGCAGAGCAAATGGAGGCAACAACTCGTGGCAATGGCAGAGTAAAACGGCGTAAGTTTCGAGGGGCAAGAAGAACTCGCACTTCTGTTCCTTCAAGAGATGCTCTTGCCCACAATGAAATGTCTGTGGCCTCAAATTCATTAGGTCAAGCTTCAGCACACCAAAAATATCCTGCAGAAGATGGCTATGAAGAGTATGTCAACCAGAATGTAACAAG
This sequence comes from Solanum tuberosum, assembly GCF_000226075.1. Taxonomy (NCBI): domain Eukaryota; kingdom Viridiplantae; phylum Streptophyta; class Magnoliopsida; order Solanales; family Solanaceae; genus Solanum; species Solanum tuberosum. The sequence continues at coordinate 450,802 of NW_006239189.1, read as the reverse complement.
AGATCCAAGGAATGGGTGCGGAATTCCTTGGAACTGGTCAAGGATTCATCATAGAGGAAAATCATTTCTTGACATGGCTGGCAAGAGTTTATCTTGTGGTTTGTCTGACCCAAGGTCAAAAAGAAGTGGTGGTGGTCCAACAGGGAGGGATGCTGCTGATATGCCAATAATGTCTGAATACTCGAGCTCATCTAGTAAATCTGAAGCAGAGGCGTTGCCCTTACTATTTGATCCTTCAAATTCTCAGGGCAGTTCAGACCATCCTGCTTGGGTTCATGATTATTCGGGGGAGTTGGGTATCTATGCTGACAATTTACTAAAGCAAGAACTTGACTCGGATCTTGCTTCAGAAGCTAGATCAGGTGAGCAACGCAAATTTCGTAGGCATGGCAATAGTAGGCACCAGAGTCTAACACAAAAGTATATGCCAAGAACATTCCGGGATTTGGTAGGACAGAATTTAGTTGCGCAAGCTCTTTCAAATGCTGCTCTTAAGAGAAAAGTTGGCTTGCTTTATGTTTTCTATGGGCCTCATGGAACAGGAAAGACCTCATGTGCCCGCATTTTTGCAAGGGCATTAAATTGCCAATCCATTGAGCATCCCAAGCCTTGTGGTTTTTGTGATTCTTGCATTGCACATGATATGGGAAGGAGTCGAAATATAAGGGAAATAGGTCCTGTGAGTAATTTTGATTTCGAGAATATGATGGATCTTCTTGATAATATGATTGTCTCCAAACTACCATCCCAGTATAGGGTTTTTATATTTGATGATTGTGACACACTGTCTCCTGATTGTTGGAGTGCTATTCTAAAGGTCATCGATAGAGCTCCTAGGCGAGTTGTTTTCATCCTTGTATCCTCAAGTCTTGATGTCTTGCCTCATATAATCATATCTAGGTGCCAGAAATTCTTTTTTCCCAAGTTGAAGGATGCAGATATCATCTATACTTTGCAATGGATTGCAACCAAGGAAGATCTTGAAATCGAAAGGGATGCACTCAAGCTTATTGCATCAAGATCAGATGGATCGTTGAGAGATGCTGAAATGACTCTTGAGCAATTGAGTTTGCTTGGCCAGAGAATCTCTGTCCCTCTTGTTCAGGAGCTGGTGCGTTTTCTAGCATTTTCTCTTATCAAAACTCGAGGAAGTTCTTTTTGCTTTGCCGACCAAGATCTCATACTTTGTTGCTAATACATTTATTAAATCTGTCTTATGATCCCACTTGAACTTTATTTGATTTGCAAATAATCATATGAAATTTCCAAATCAAGGTTAAATGTTTTATGAGTGAATTTTGCTTTCTTTTGTTCTCCCTTTCCTCAGTGGAGATTTTACTAAACATGTTTTGATTTATCATAGTGCATCTTTTATCATGTGGACTTGCCCTTCTCAGCATTAGAAGGGGATTTTAGTTTTTCATTTTCTTTTTGCCTAAAATATGCTTTCAGTAAGAGAGTGGCATATGATTAATATCTGTTTGATCTCATAATTGTTTAGCAAAAAGCTTTAGCTAGATGATGGTGTTTTCTTGCGCACACACTTATTTGATTATTTCAGTGTGAGGAGGTTAGGTGTCTTAGACTAATCCAACTATTATCTTACACTTCAGGAAGAAGACTAGTCTTTGGTAAGAGAATATCATGCTTTTTTTTTTAGAGGTTTTAGCATAGGGCTACCATATCAGTTTACAATGCTGGTGAAGAAGTACTAGGCATCTTGGAAATGAACTTTTACTGGTTGTCCAACTATATGATAGAAGCTGAGGTGCATAGTTTGTGGTCAATGAAGTGGATTGAGAACCGTGAGGTGTCACGTTCAATTCCTGGCGGAGGCAAAAACATTACCTAGTGGTGGACAGAGTTACCTGGTACCTGTGCTGGTGGGAGGCAGCAGGTACCAATTAATCGAAGTGTGTGCAAGCTAGCCCAATACCATGATTATAAAAAATAAGTGCATATTTGAATGTACGTTAAGCTTTCTATAGAACAAAAATTGTCTCTAATGGACTGGTTATTACTTTTTGGATAATAATATTGAGATACTTAGAAATGACATTTAGTATATATTGTTCTTTGATGAAGAATTGGAATATCCTGTATTATAATTATTTCTTCTTGCTTTTATGGAAAATTACACCTAATCAACAGAGAGGCTAGCTTTGTTTCATCTTCTTCCTAACATTGCCTAATTACTAAATTTTTAAATTAGATATGTGATTTTTACTTTTTAATAACTTTTGTGACTTGATGGCATTACAGGTTGGACTTATTTCCGATGAGAAATTAGTGGACTTACTTGACTTGGCATTATCTGCTGACACTGTCAATACAGTGAAACATTTGAGGGATATCATGGAATCTGGTGTTGAACCCTTAGCTTTAATGTCACAACTTGCTACAGTCATAACTGATATACTTGCTGGGAGCTATGACTTCACAAAAGAAAGGCCTCGGAGGAAGTTCTTTCGACGCCAAGCAAGTAAGTGATCTATAATTTGGTTATTCCGTAATAAATGAGTTATTCATTGGGTCTCCTTGATAGATCCATATGATAGTGGATAAACTACTGGGTAATAGCTCACAATCACTAGGCATTTCCTTTAATAAGTCTTCCAACTAAAAGTTAAATCAACTTTGCTTGTGAAACAATTTGCAAAGAGAATCTTATATCACATCCTCCAATTAACTAATTGCCTTCTCATTCTCTTTCAATATTGTCACAGGAACTTGAACTATATATGCCATTTTAATCATATTTTTCTCCAAGTTCAACCCTTACTTTCCTCTATTCTTTGGTTGCAGTATCAAAACAAGATATGGAAAAACTGCGTCAAGCTCTGAAAACACTATCTGAAGCTGAAAAGCAGCTGAGAATGTCAAATGACAGACTTACCTGGCTTACAGCTGCATTGCTGCAACTCGCTCCAGATCAGCAGTATATGTTGCCCAATTCCTCAGCAGACACTAGTTTTATTCAAAGTCCACTAGGCTTGAATAATGCAGGGGGAACAGAAAGACCCAGGAAAAGCAATGTTGAGCATGCTGATGACATGCTACACAAAGACAGAGGGTTCCCATCAAAAAGTAGGGTAGAAAACTTTCAAGCTGGATGTTCTAGTAATATTTACTCCGACGCCAGGGTGAAAGGGGTTCGCATTGGTGGAAAAGGGCATAATGGAGCTGGAGTACTTACTCAAAAAGCTTATAGCATCTCTAGTGACAAAAATAGAACAAGCAGTGGCCAGGTTACAGGTAAGTTGCACCGGGATATTGAAGAAATGTGGTTAGAAGTGCTTGAAAATGTTGAAATAAATGGCTTAAAAGAGTTTATGTATCGTGAAGGGAAGCTTACCTCAGTCAGCTTTGGAGCAGGTACAATTCATTTAGTCTCTTACAAACATCCTTAGCTATGTCTTATGGTCATGACTAGTGAATTGTTCTTAATTATTTTTATTGCTATGTCGTATGGTCATGAGTAATGAAATTTGCATACTTATATTCATTTTTAGGCATTTCAACTGCATGTTTAATCAGCAGGTGAAAACCAGAAGAGTTTTGTCCGCCAGATCAGTTTAACACAAAATACTTTACTTTAATTTTAAGTATACCGATTAACGTTAGCTTAAAATAGATCTTGATTATTTTAAATTATTACAGGCCTGCACTCTTTTAAGGAAGGGTTATGGAATAGATTCAAGAGAAAAGCTTCCTTTCTCTTATTCAGGAATCAATTTGGGGTTGGGCTTTCTCCGAAAGTCCCGTCTGTTCAAGTTTCTTGGATGTAATCTTTTGTTTCCTTGTCAAGAGAGATCATGGACATATATTTCTAAATGTCTAGGATGTCAAACTTGCTGCTTTTTTTTTTTGGTGAGGAAGGTGAAATTGAATTCGAACCTAGTAATATAAAGAGGGCACGATTTGACAGGATTATATGGTTTGAAAAGTTCATTTCGAAGCCTTGTTGCAGCAAGTAGTAGCCAGGGGAAGACGTAGAGTGTGAGTTATGGGTTCATCTGAACACCAATAGCTTTGTCTTGGAACTTTTATGTGTTAAAAATCACTAAATCAAATATAAATAAATGGCGAACCCTGTAAATCAAATAAGATGTGATAGAACCCCAAACTCGAACCCATAAAGTTCAAATCCTGATCGGCCTCTAATAGTAGCAGGCTGCTGATTCCAAGAGTGTTTTTACTGCTTGATGCGTCAGAAATATCTACTTTCTTTATTCCCTTATTCTTTTGATTCTCCATCTGTATCTGTTCATCTCCCGTTACCTGCTTAATTTTACATCCATGTTACAAATTTAATGCATTGCTAGCCTTTCTGAGTATTACTCTTGCATTTTTCAGATTAGTTTCCTTTGTAATTCCATATTCATTCTGTTGTAAGCTTCCTATTTGATTGGCATCTCATTATTTTAGTTTTGGTAACTCAAACATTATATGAACATAAAATTTCATTCCGACTTGTAGCAATACTGAGTCCTCTGGAATATGAGTTCTAGACTTGCTTATGACTTGTGAGAGAGGGAGGGAGGGACTCTATTTAAAAGATATGTTTCATGTACTGTGCATATGTGCCCTGTTGTTTCCCGCTTTTTTGTTGGAACAACTATTAAATATTTATCTGTGGGGCTTCATTTGTAGATGTGATTCGTGCTCATCTAATTTATTAATTTCATTGCAGCTCCAACTGTGCAGTTACTGTTCAGCTCACATCTAACAAAATCCAAGGTAGAGAAATTCAGGGGTCATATTTTACAAGCTTTTGAGTCTGTTCTTGGGTCCCCCGTGACAATAGAAATCAGATGTGAATCCGGGAAAGATGGCAGGGCAGGACCAATTGTGTTGTCAGCAGCACCTCATGGTGTATCTCATATCGGTACGAAACCTGGCCTTTATGGTAATGGGGTGAGAATGGCAGGTCCTGATGAAATCAACAGGGCACAAGTAAATGATAGAGAAGGTTTAGCATTTACAAAGCTCGACTCGAGAGGAATAGGTGGTAGTGAGATAGTTGAAGAGGAAGCTTCTCCAAGAGAATCGAAACACAATGAACAGATTGAGAACAATACACGATTTGATAGGCGGAATTTAGAAAGTGATTTTCCAGGAGGGACAATGTCAATTGCCAAAAATTCATCCACCTCCATTCCTGAACGAAGAAACTTAGGGGATAGAAGCCAGAGTTTGAGCTTAGTTAAGAGCAAGGTATCTCTTGCTCACGTAATTCAGCAGGCAGAAGGATGCACGCGGCAAAGTAGCTGGTCAAAACGCAAGGCTGTTTCTATTGCTGAAAAGCTTGAACAAGAGAATTTGTATGTACCTCTTTTCCCATCCTTCTTGTATTACCACATTTTATATCAGATTGTATATGTGTCTCAGAGGTGTAACCATTTTCACATTCATTTGCTTGAAGGGACAAATAATATACCATTAAAACGTATGTCTTTAAGTTGTGTTTTGATTTTATATAGTAGTACAGAAGAAGAAAAGATTAGAGAATGCCTTACTGATTACTTGGTTGAGGAGATATAGAGTGGATATATTATATTATATGAAATGTGGAACAGAAGCAGCCCCTTCATCCTTCACTTGTTGGTGGATGGACTGATACACATGTTGGCCAAATGCACTCCATCCAACTTAGAGCCCGTTTGGATTGGCTTAAAAGTCGGTCAAACCTACTTTTAAGTCAGTTTTTGACTTCTGGAAGTGTTTGACAAATATAAAAAATAACTTAAAAATAAGTTACGAAGTGTTTGGCAAGGTAAAAAATTACTTAAAATAAGTCAGAAATCAAAAGTAGGTCTCCCCCTACTTTTTATTTTTTGACTTAAAAGTCATTTCAGTTTGACTTTTTATTTTTGACTTAAAAGCTACTTTTTTTAAGCCAATCCAAACGGACTCTTAGTGTTGTCCTGTCGTCAGTTATCAGCTAAAAGACCCCATAGAAAATGTTACAAGCTAAGTGTAGGATAGACCTTTGAGTATAACATCAGAACGTATGGAACCACTTGTTTTTTCGTGGAATAAATACTCTTATATTGCATAGTTCTTATAGTAGGTATAACTGTCTTTATTTGATATTCAGTTGTTGTTGGAAACACGCAAGTGTTCCTCTTTTAATTTGACTATTCTCAAGTAGTAATGTGATCTTTCTTCTCTGCAGGAGATTAGAAGCTAGGTCAAGGAACTTGCTTTGTTGGAAGGCTAAAAGAGTCACCCGCCGACAGGTAAACAGATTCAAATGTCTATTTTCTTTTTCAATGCATTCAAGAGTCCTTTAGACTTTTCGAGTTGTGTGTCAACATAGTTGCTTGCATTCTGCCATTAATTGGAATTTGACATACTGCACTACAAGTGTTGCAAATGTAAGCAAGTATGAAGGCGTTTCAGTTCCTAACAAGTCAATTCAAGATGCTTCCTTGCCGGCTGCCTTGTCTTACATTTAGCTATTATGATGGACCATGAGAAAATATCTCTTATGCACCCAAAAAAAAAAAAAAAGAAGAAAGGCTAGCAAAAGAGTATAGTGGGATGTGTTGTATGCACACGTTAAAGGCAGGCCCATAATCCATCAATTTTTCTTTTAGACTGTGATGTCTGGGCTAGCTTGGGTACCTCGACTATTTCACCAGGTGCCTCTATCCACAGGTATCGAGTAACTCTACCCACCATGGCCTAGGTAAGTGGAAAGAAATTGCCTGGTGTTTTTTGCCTTCGCTCAGATTTGTACTTGAGACTTCGGGGTTCTCCTCCCATTTCATTGACCGTTAGGCCACATCCTTGAATCCAATTCCAAAGCTAGAAATAGCGAATTATCTGACCTAATCTATTGCTCCAGAGTATTCCGTCCTGTTGCAAGTAGTGCAACTTTTAGCAAAAACCTCTGCCTTCCTCCCCAAAAAGAAACCAAGAGAAGGAAATAGGTTGGACAACCGCACGTGATTCATAGTTTCGACTTGCTTAGGCAGTGATGAGGTGTTTAAACTATTAAATGCAGTCAATCCAGCCAATTTTCTGTAAAAGTTGTCACGATTTCGAATATAAAAAGTCTTTAAAGAACATCAGACTATAACTATAAATAGCAATTTTCAGGTTACTGGTTTTATGAACTTTATGCCCCCCCACGCAGTTTTGATTACTGGCACTGAGGCATGATACTGAAGGAAGGACTTATTTGTCTTAGTGGAGTAAATGGGATATAAATCCAGTTTTAATCCTATTGGTTTCACTTGTAGCTTCTTATTTCTTTTGTTTCATGATTTGGAAGAGCTTGAGGCTAACCAACTTGCTACAGGATAGAATACTGACTTATTATCACATTTAGTAACCCTACTGATTTATTTGAAGCTATCAGTTAACAGAATTGTTCATCGTGCAGCTTTCGCGATTGAAAACTAGAAGTAGGAGGCCGAAGAGCTTACTGGGGTTCGTTTCTTGCGGAAAATGTCTCTCTGGTAGGTCTCCAAGGTAGCAGTGAATGTGTCAGAAAGCTTAGGGGCAGATTAATTTCCAGTTTTAGTTCTACTATTTGTTCAAGTCAATCTTTGTTTAGAGGGTCAACTTTATTTTTCCAATAATAAGGTAGAAGATGAGAAATGGAAGGTGCATTATTAAAATATCTTTTTTTAGTTTAGCAATTTTCTTTTTAGATGTCTAAAGTAGCTCTCATGTATAAGACTATTCTACATTTTTATAAATTATTGGGAATTCATTTTTCCTTTTTTGTTAGTAATTTTTGTCCATTCTTTATCCATTTAATCTCAAACTATAGTCCTTTGTTTTATTTCATAAAGTTGCACTAGCAAGACGTTCTTTGTTAATTTGACATATTTCAAAATTTTAATCCCTTGTTTTGGATTTAAAGGACACTTTTGGAATACCATAATTTTAGTCCCTTTAAATTTCAAACCATGTATGATGTAACATACTTGTCCTTGCATATAGTCTGTCAACAAGATAACATAAATTTTCTTTGATATATTAAGTTAAATTTAGTCAAAAACGAGCATTTAAGGGTTAAGTTTCTACCTGTACAATATATATATATATGTCCCAAATTATTTGTCAATTTATAAAATCAAGATAGAATTAATTTAAAAAAATTCATTTTGTGATTTCTTTAAGGGTGTGCGAGCAATAATATGAGACGGAGTGAGTATCAAATAAGAGTATCACATTTCAATCGTCCCTACCACACTATATATGTATGGGAATATTCAACTATGATTATAAAGGGAGATGGGTCATTTTTGGATTTTAAACACCCCCCACCCCCCTCCCACCCTAAAAAAAAAAATTCAATATTTTTGGATGTTTTATGGAAGACAGGTGAGATTGGAAAGTTGTATGGTTGTTCTATATATAGTTCAAGTTCAACCCATCAAATGGGTTTCAGGAATTAATCAAAGAGGCTCACATGGGATGCTTCACCTAGTCAACAATTATTTTTTGGCATAAATAACTTTAATGATTTTTCTCTTAACAAATTTATTTAATTAACACTTTGTCTCTATATCATGTGAAAAATTGCATGTCGATTTGAAACTATACTTATCAATTAAAGACTAATAAAAACTTAACAATATTTAGTAAAAAGCTTTACTCACTAATGATAAGTACAAGTTCGAAGAGTAAAGGTGTCAAATTTACTTAAAGAACTGTCAATAGGGTATAAATGTTTAATTTGAGGATGTTTACAAATACTAAGCATGGTTTTGAATTTAAACAATAGAGGACAAAAAAATGGATAATCAGTATAATCAATACATATACATTATATATTCATGGTATGTTTGGTACAAAGAAAGTGTTATCTTAAAAAATAAGTGATTTTCTTATTTATTTGCGTTTGCTCTTCTTGTTTGATATTTTTTTTCACAGAAAAGATAAGGTTAAAAGTTACCATATAAATTAAACAAATGGCCAAGAAGGAAAGATACAATTTTAAGCATATCTCAATAATTTGCAAGTAACAAACAAAACGTCGTTTAAACATATTTTAAACCATATTATCTTCTTATAGTATAATATATAGTTATAATAAATGTCTTTCTCACATTTGATAAATCTTTTGGTTTTACTCTTATGTACATATTTGAGTCAACTCGTTAGGTGAAGAAAAGGCAATTACACAATGAGGCAAATTACCATTAACATAGATTATTATAGATGACTACAATCAAATAAGGACACGTTTAGTCAATTAGGTGTTAAAATGAATTAATTAATTAATATATATATTCTACGGTAAATACTTTTAAAATTATTATTGAGATAATTAAATTTGACCTTTTTTAAATCATGGCCGACCTCCCACCCACCAATCTTGACCATATGTGTATTTAGTAAACAGGGTTTAAATTTGAAGTAATAAAATTACTCGATCATCATAGACAATTAAGTGACAATTTTATTGAATCTTGTTTTGTTTTATTAGTGGTAATTTGTAAGAAATTGTATTTGATTATTTGATCCTTCTAGATTTAATTTGGGGTAATGAAAGTTAATAAATTGTGTGATCAAAAGTCAAAACTCTTACTAGTTAATACTTAATGTAATGAGAATATTAATTAATATAAGTTATCATCTTTGCTACGTTTGAAATAGTTTATTCAGTAATCAGTACGTGTTACGTTTCAGTTATCTTTTTGTGAGATAATTGTTCGGAAGAAATACTTTTTTATTTTTTTTAATCCTCAAGGAAATCCATTGTGCTATTTTTCGAAGGCGCACAGAGTAAATCCGCTCATATATCACATGAGAGATATAAAGTGCACTAGACAAGCTTTGTGTGATTAGCTTGACGAGAAATTATTTGCAGAGAAATCGATCGATAACCTCCCTTATGGAATACAATCTGCTGCACCAACTAAATATTTCATTATAATAGCAAAATCAAAGGGTCTATCTTTTGAACTTATTAATTTATTTTGTATTCAATACTATTTCCTCAAGGTCAGCGGTCCGACTTTGAATTAAATCTGTCAACTTATCTATATCTAACTAGACTAGAAAATACGAAATCAACACCACGGGTTCTATTAAATACTAATTTTTCTTAAAGGGTCTACATTAATTTTAAAATACACTCCAACTTGAATCTTTCAATTCTTCCAAAACTTGAAGTTACATCTAAAAAATATATGGGGCAAAATTCTCGTTTGACAAAGGATGAATAGATCCTATCATTAGCTCGTGGATACGTATCATGATATGATCATTCTTAACTCGGCTCAGAAAGATCTTGGTAGTCGTAACCCCGGTGTGACTTGGACCGACGCAACCAAGCTCGTAGCCTGAAGGACTTTTCCTCGAAGATGAAATCACTTTATATAGTTGTAGCCTTTTCATAAAGACTCTCGGACACAGATCAACAATCAAATGAGCCCAACGAGTCAAAATCTAGGCACATGCTACTAGGTAGGTTTTTTTAGCACCAACGTGTAGTCTTTTCATATTAAGGTGACGAGTTGACTTTTAGCCTATAAAAGAGTTCTCTCAAAAAAAAGGAATGACATGAGAAAATTTCAGAGTTCTCCAAACAAATCTTGTTATCGTCCTCTCGAGCTTTTCTCCATGTATACTTTTTAATTCCTTCGAGTAATTGACACTCTTATAATTAAAGATTGCATGCTTAAAATAGTTTGAAACTCTAGTGATCATGTATGTTGCATGTACTCAGTTATGTTAATTAAGTTTTTATAATAGGTTGCTAATTATCCTTAGATAATTGAGTTTAAGGTATTTGAAGTTTGAACACATTACTTCATAAGTCATGCTTTATACCACATGACTCTGAATAATTGAACCCTCAACCTCAATTATAGAGGTGGAACCAATATGCATTATATCATAGGACTCTCTGAATATAAATGCACCTATATAGAGAGAGAGCAAAAAATATTGTTATATACGAATTATGATTTAAGGAGTGTGGCATAAGTGTGCATGAACCCATACCTCTCCTTTTGGATATGTCCCCCTAATTATGAGTTCGATTTTCATTTCAAATATAAAACCGATATATAATTAGAGAAAGGTTAAAATTATTCTATTATTTAGTGACTTTTGAACCATAAACTTAATAGGGTGTTTGAATTTATTTATTTTTACCTCTCCTCCTAGAAGCTTCAATTGTTATGCTCCTTTGATAAATCGAATGCATATTCTTTAGATTGAAATTGAAGGATGCTTACTATCCGAACAAGTTTTTTGGACAGTGTGTTTGAATATTTTGGATGTTTGACTTATAGATAAAAGTTAGGCGTTAGAAATTAGAAGAAAAAACGAAAACGCGGTCGACATTGAGTATACGTGGCAGTTTTTGAGCTGTAGTTTTCCTAAAGGATACGGAAAAAGTCATGTGGTGACAAGTAGGGTTCTAATTATTTAATGTAAGTACCTAACTATTATAACATTAAATTCATACTCTAAAGTATTTAGTTAACTTTTCTTGAAGATTTTTAAAAAAAATGTATTTCATTTTCAGTATGAAAAAGTGTCATCCACTAGAAAAATGCCTTTGGATGTGAAAAAATATCATACTGTCTATATTATGATAAAATAAAACTTGATAAAAGATCATGAAGTTTGAATGGAGAAGATTAACATAGTCTTTAATTTGTATAAGGATGATAATTTTTATTTTTATTTTTCACCTAGTGTTTGGAGTCCGTATTGGATTAAATTCGGATCGGCCTATTCGGGAGTGACGCTCTCAACATAATTTTCTTCATACCCAGGGCACGACTTGAGACCTCTGATTAAAGATGGAACAATCTCACTACTGCATCACAACTCATGCTGGTATAAGGATTAATTTTGATATCTTAAAACGAATTATTATTTTCTAACCTTTAGCAATTATGTAGAATTGTAATATACAATTGATATGTCTTTGAATAGCCTTAATAGTCAACTTGTGCAATCCTTGAATTGAATTGGCTTAAAAACCTTCTACTATGACGATTGCAAACCATTTTCATTGCCTATATTTTACTCTTTTGGCTTTTATTGACATCAACTTCTTAAACCGTTGTTTGAGGCTATGAAAATTCCATTCTCATGACTATACTTGTTCACCTATATATATTTGTAGTTTTTCTCCTATTACAAAAGACAATTTTTTTTTCATTTTATATTGATTGGGATTTTAATAATCTTTTTACTCCTAGTTTATACCAAAATGACTTACTGAGTTTTGGAAGGAAACACTTTTATCGAAAAAACAATTTTAAGGATAGTATCTTTTGATACGCCTCACTCCGATAATTTTAACACTATTCAATATTCATCCATTTCTTTTCATGACATTTTACTCTAAAATTTTGAAAATAATGTTAGATTGACCTTTCTCTTAGTTTTTCAAATAGAATAGTTTATTTTTCAGTAAGAAAACGAGTACATACATAAATTCATATTACATAAGAAATTGAAATTAAATACCAAAAAATGACCCCACAGTTTGTTATTTTCCAAATCACAGACAATTAAATTGTTATTTTCCAAATCACAGACAGAATTAAATGCAATTGAGAAAGAGGAGCAGAAAACGAAGACTAAGAAGAGAAAATCTCAAGGCAAAGTTTGATTATTAAATTTGTGTCAATATAAAGTACTTGGCTTCATTTATTTTAAGTGTTTTTAAATTAAAATAATTTAAAAATATTTTTTTGCGTGTTTGACTACTTCTAAAAAGTATTTATAAGCACTTTACTAAATACTCCCTCCGTTACATTTTATTTGGCTACTCTTGTACTCTTTTCTTTTTAGGAGTCAAATAATATAAATTTTGACTAATATTTTAAGATGTATTTTTCATCATATTGATATCATTTTTTAAATATATATAATTTATGATAATTTCTGTATAATTTTTGAATATTAAAATTTTAATATATTGTTTGGCTAAAAAAATCTATATGAACGATTTCTTTATCCCTCCCTAAAAGGATAAAAGGAAGAAGTTTTAAAAGCAAGTTTTCTAAAAGAAGCTAATATTAGATAACTAGGGTGAACAATCCCAATGAGGCAATGACTTAAATTTTTTATTTTAGAAAAGTATGAAAGAATTAAATTACAAAATAAAAAGGAAAAGAAAAGAAAAAAAGGAAAAAGAATAATGATGGAGGAAAGAGAGATTAGAAAGTCAAAACAACCATAAAGATATGCACATCTCAAAGTAACCCAAAAGCTTTGGTTGTTGAGAAATTCTTAATGCTGCATTTAGAGCACACATCAAATAAAAATCCAAGCACTCTTTAGAACCCTATGCCAATATTGATTCCTTTCACTATGCACCCCAATTTTTATTTTTATTTTTAGTGATCACTCCGTTCACTTTTACTTATCATATTTTACTTTTAATAGTTAAATTATATAGATTTTGATCAATATTTTAAAATAATAATATTAAAATGAGAAAAAAAAAGATATAATTCAAAAGTATTTTTATGTAGTTTTTGAATATTCAAATATTAAATTAATTTAATTTCGAAAATCAATCAAATTGACTGTCATCAAGCAAAATGTGACACGGGAAGTAGTGTTGATTCCTTTCACTATGCACCCCAAATTTTTTTTTACTGCTCACTCCGTTCACTTTTACTTATTATATTTTACTTTTTAATAGTTAAATTATGTAGATTCTAAGCAATATTGTAAAATAATAATATTAAAATAAGAAAAAGAATATACAATTTATAATATTTCTAAATGTAATTTTTGAGTATTTAAATATTAAAATAATTTAATTTAATTTAAAAAATTAATTAAATTGACTGTTGTTAAGCAAAACGTGACACAAGAAATAGTGTTGATTTATCTTTATTAATTTAATTCCTATTTAATCATAAATCTTAAAGTTAAAATTTAAAAAATTAATGTTCAAACGCTAACTTAGTACACTCTGATAATTTGGATATTTGGAACCTTTCGTTTAGTCAAAGGCTCCAAATTACAGAATTGTATATCCCAAAAGACTGCCAAATTAAGGAATAGAATAATCTTTTTTGTGACTTATTTCCATGCGTTACAGTTCTAATGGGCCCAAAAAAGGTCTAATCTCCTTTTTCTTTGGTCAACTCTTCAATTAATTGTCTGATGAGAGTACACACTTTTACCCTTTTTCTCATCATTTATTATAAAAAGAAAAGAAAAGGAAGAAAAAAATATATACTATGGTCTAATATTAAATATTGGGACCAATCAACAAAATGCTGAACTACTTGTCAAGCAGAAATTAATTTTGCAAAGGCCAAGTGAAAATAACTAATCATAAGACATTTTCTTTTCTTAAGATTTTTTTTTTAAAAATCTACATTTTTTTATTTTTTTTTAGCTCAAATACATACAAGTCTTTTAGGATAAAAGGAACTCTTACCTTTTTTTTTTAATTATTAGAGAAGTTAGATTTTACCAATTTTTGATTGATAAGTCAAAATAAGTCAAAACCTTAAAAGGCTAAGCCATAACTATTACAAATACTAATGAAAGTAAGAAACTTTTACCTCATTAACCGAATCTTTTTTTTTAAGTCCAAGATATTCATTATGAATATCATTGAATATAAATTCTTACATGATTATAGATCAATTTTTAATAGACAAATGAGAACATATACATATAATATTACATTAAAAATTGAAATATTCAATTAAAATATAACTTTATTTAAATGCCAAATGAAATATTTTGATAAATCTACGAAGCTAATTATGTATTAAGCTTCCACTAAAAGTACCCATGCTTCACTACTTGACATCATCATATAAAGCTCCACATAAACACATTAAAAAATATTTAATCTAGTACCACATGATTAATTTTAAAATTTATTTTCTTTATTCTAACACTACTTTTTTTTTGCAATATTACTTACATAATCACTCACTTATTTTTTTTTCATACTTTTTTTTATTGCTTCACCCTTTAACAGAACCAAGTAATTTTTTCTCCAATCACCACTTATGTTAATTTTAAATTCATTATTTATAGATTTCTTAATTTTTTAAAATTAATTAATTAATTAATTAATTAAGCTAAATAGGTAGGAAGAAAATGAATGGACAGGATTTAAGAATCTGGATAATATAATCCGTCAAAGCTAAGGTTCCAGCATTTTCATGGCGGCTCATGAAATTTCTAAAAAATATATAAAAAACCAAAAACCAGCAAAGGAAAAAAACCAAATATTGGAAAAAAAGGAAAAAAATATTGAAAAAAAGGAAAAAATAAGAAATTGTCAACACACAAATCTTTATAATTACACAGTGAAAACCCCCCTTCCCATTTCTTTCTCTTCCAGCTTTTTCTTTGCTTTCTTCTTCTTCTTCTTTAACGCGGATTCACTATAGAATATACCTATATTTTCCCTTTTTTGGTTCTATTGTCAATCCATACAAGTTTTTGTACAAATAATAAATACCCATTTCGTTCTTGGTCTTAAATTCAAACCTTTCTTGATAGTTTTTTTCCAGAAAGGTAGAATCTTGGTGTTGTTTTTACAGTTTTTTGGTATACCCATATAGAAATCTCACTGAAATTTGCACAAATAAGATCAAGAAAGCATTTTTCAGTGGGAAACAAGAAAAGGGTTGGAGTTGATTATTCAAGATTTTGGTGAAATTGGGTGTTGGAAATTGATGGCATCTGCTGCAATTTTCTCATCGTTGAGGAGACAAAGGTCGCCGACACTGGAAGCGTTCTTGGCGCCGGTGGATCTGACAGATGTTGGGTTGTTGCAAACACTAACGGCGTTATCTTCTGAGCTGATTTCTGCATATTCAGGTAAAAAGCTGCCGTTTTATCAGCGGAAGAATTGTAAGTCTTTGTTAAGGAAAATTCAAGTGTTTTCTGTTCTCTTGGAATGTCTTCTTGAGAATAACAAGAACAGAAGTAGGGGTTCTTCAGATTTGCCGTTTACAGCTTTTTTGTGCTTCAAGGAATTGTATTTATTGCTTTACCGGTCGAAAATCTTGCTTGATTATTGCTCTCATTCCAGTAAGTTGTGGCTGTTGCTACAAAACCATTCGATTTCAGGTCATTTCCATGATTTGAACCAAGAAATCTCGACCCTTTTGGATGTTTTCCCCTTAAAGGATTTAAAAAGTTTACCTGAAGATGTTAGGGAACAGGTTGAGTTGTTGAAGAAACAAGCAAGAAAATCTCAGCTGTTTGTTGATAAACATGATGAGATGCTGAGGTTGAAACTGTTCTCTTTCTTGAATGAGTTTGAGAATGGAGGTGTTCCTGACTATGCTCAGTTGTACTCTTTTTTTGTGGAAAAATTGGGGATTTGTAATCCTAGGAGTTGCAGGGTTGAGATTGAGTTTTTGGAGGAGCAGATTGTGAACCATGAAGGAGATATTGAGCCCACATCCTCAGTTCTCAACGGGTTTGTGGCGTTGATGCGATACTGCAGGTTTTTGCTATTTGGCTTTGAAGAGGATGATATGGGATTGAGATTGGGTAAGCATAAGAAGCCGAAGAGAGGGCTGATTAGTCAAGAGATTGCAGAGACATTCATTTCTGTACCAAAGGACTTCTGTTGTCCAATATCGTTGGATTTGATGAGGGATCCAGTTATTGTGGCAACAGGGCAGACATATGATCGAGCTCCCATATCGAGGTGGATGGAGGAGGGTCACTGTACTTGCCCAAAGACTGGGCAGTTGCTTGATCATACCCGGCTTGTGCCAAACAGGGCTCTTAGGAATTTGATTATGCATTGGTGTGCTGCTCGCAAAATTCCCTATGACCCTCTGGAGAGTGGGGATCCATGTGTTGAATGTTTTCCATCTGCTTCACCTAGCAGGGCTGCATTAGAAGCTAATAAAGCCACAGCAGCTCTTCTCATTAAGCAGCTAGAGAATGGGACGCAGATTGCAAAAACTATTGCTGCTCGGGAGATAAGACTTTTAGCTAAAACTGGTAAGGAGAATCGTGCATACATAGCTGAGGCTGGTGCAATCCCACATTTGAAGAATTTGCTTTCATCTCCAGATGCTGTGGCACAAGAAAATTCCGTCACTGCAATGCTTAACTTATCGATTTTTGATAAGAATAAAGGTCGAATTATTGATGAAGTAGGGTGCCTGGCATTGATAGTTGGAGTGTTGAGATTTGGGCACACCACAGAGGCACGGGAAAATGCTGCAGCAACATTGTTCAGTCTGTCAGCTGTTCATGACTATAAGAGGCAAATAGCAAAAGAAGATGGGGCAGTCGAGGCCTTAGCAGGTCTGTTGCGAGAAGGTTCTCCTCGAGGGAAGAAGGATGCAGTAACTGCTCTATTTAATTTGTCTACCCACACAGATAATTGTGCGAGGATGATAGAGTCTGGAGCTGTTACTGCTCTAGTTGGAGCTTTGGGAAGTGAAGGTGTTGCCGAAGAAGCTGCTGGTGCATTGGCGCTGATTGTTAGGCAGCAAGTTGGTGCTACAGCTGTTGGCAATGAGGAAACGGCAGTAGCAGGGCTCATTTCAATGATGCGATGTGGGACACCAAGAGGGAAAGAGAATGCAGTTGCTGCATTGCTTGAATTATGCCGTGGTGGTGGAGCAGCTGCTACTGAGAGGGTCTTGAAGGCGCCGTCATTAGCAAGTTTACTTCAGACATTGCTCTTTACAGGAACAAAGCGCGCAAGGAGGAAAGCAGCATCGCTTGCTAGAGTATTCCAACGGTGTGAGCATGCATCAGTTCATTATAGCGGGTTTGGTGTAGGATATGCATTTTCTGGGAACTCAGCTGCAGCTAGGGATTCAACTTTTCCTGGTGATGTCTCAGTGTCCATGTCCATTTCAGTTCCAGTATTATAGGAGGGGGTGCTTATCACCATTCATCTTTTGTTCTTAGTTTTGCCTGTAATATTCAAAAATTCTTTCATTGAAATATAAACGCGACAAAGAAAGAGAGAAATCATAGGAATACCATAAAATTCATGTGTTCTTAGCAATCTTGCAGAATACAGTGTTTCAAGTCTCTTCGCTCTGAGATGTTAGTGAATAATAGGTTGGTTAAAATTTTGATCATGTGCTTTAGGATTCTATCTTTCTTTTTTTTACCCTTTCTCAACTTTGTTTGCAAGGTATCAAAATCTGTTAAAGTTAAATGGTCTGCTGAACATGATATACCAACTTGATAACTGAAACAAACCTTTGTAACTGAGTAAGATATTGAGTTAGTTACATTGTAACTTTCAAATATAGAGAAATTTTACCAATTCCTAATGTAAGAAGTAGTAGATGGACACCTCCCTTTTTTAGTCAAATTTGTTTTTTCTTTGTTCAATGGTTTGGTGTGTAAGAAGATAATGTATGACTTTGCTTATGCAAACATTTATTAGTGGTGTTCAAGTTCGGTTCAACTCTCTAATAGGATATCAATGTTGACTTTGAATAAATCCACTTGGAAAAGATTAATAAGAGTGAACAAGGAAAACACCCCAAAGAGAGAGGCACCCAAGGGTGACTTATCTATCAGTCAATGAGATTAACGAAACTATCTCAATTCAGAATTTGAAGTATATGAGTTATTACAATGTCTTCAAGTTAATATATGATAATGAGTGGATGCGCAGTCAGATATATGATTTGGACAAAAAATATTAGGGTTTTGTTTGATAGTTGGCCAGATTTATGTAGGTCTTATTAATACATGAATGAATTATGAGAAAATTTGTGTATTATTTTATGCAGGGATAGATATGCAAAATTTAGCTATTTATGTATTAAACTTGCAAAAGTATACATAGATTTCCTTTGTCTTTCAACCTTACAAATGCTTTCATAACAATGACATCAAACTCAAAAACACTTTTTTTTTCAAGCAATCGGCACAAAGGAACAACTACCTTGTAGAAATCTTTTATAAATCGCCAGTAGAGCATGGCCTAGAAAACTCCTCACACCTTCACCGAAATTGAGGAGTCCAAGGAAGTTTTTATGGATGATTTCTCCATTGTTGGAGACTCGTTTGAAGAATGTTGAATCATTTGGGGAAGGTAACTTATACATGTATTATTAGTTATACAAGTTTTTATATTGCAAACACCAAACACCATATTAATTTTATACATAAGCCTAACTAACTACCAGACATGGTATTACTTATTCAAGATCTAATACATGTATAATATTTCTCCTACTCAACTACCAAATAACCCCTTAGATTCCTAAAAATCCATAGTATATGCTCTAGATTTGCCACGGGTGCAAAATCATTTGATGCCAACACTAATAAATGATAACAGGTACCTCGTGAAATAGTAATACCACTATATAAGCAAGTTGGTTTACATATCATTGTAATCGAAGAAAAAAAAGAAAAGAGAGACAGAGATAAGTGGTACGGAAAACCAAATGCGTCCGTCACCTATAAATGGATGGAAAACAAAGCAAAATTTCTATCGTAGAAATGATGGCTTGGCGCACCAAAATGTTCCTTAGAGAAATAATTGATTCTTCATTCTTCTTTTGAGTTGTTTTCCAATACCTATTTCTTTCATTTTATTTTTTTATCACAAGGCAACAAACTTTGGTGACATGATGATTTCATTATCCCATTGCAAATAATATCTTTAATTCATTTTGATACGTTGACCTATCATTATGCTTGTAATTGGACATAAAAAGAAGCCTCTCCTTTTAAAAAGAAACAACAAAAATATTTCTTAGTTGATGGGATATAAATGATGTTTTAGACTTCTAGTGGTGTGTTTTTAATTTTCATTACATGTTATGCACCTTTTTTCTTTGTGGGGTTTTTGAGAGGAAAAATAAATAAATTAGAGTTTGTGCTTTTCCTCTTTTTTCTAATAAACCATGGCTCTAGAAACACTCTTTTGAAAAGAAAAGAAACTTCTTTTTTTTTTTTTTTCTAAAATTGTTTTTGAAAGAATTGCTTTGCTAAAGTTTCTTTTTGAAAAAGGCTTTGGGACTTTGGTCCAGTAATAAGAGCGCAATACATGATGTGTGGGTTAGACGCACGTCACGAGTTTGAATTCTATTGCTTGCAAAAGTTTGGTATTTACGTTGAAATTCCACTGAATTTCGAATTGACACTCAAATATTTCTTTCTCTATTATCAAGAAAAGTAGTTCCATGTTAAAAAACAATGACACCATAAATGAAATGGGAGAAAAAAGAGAAAAGTTGTAGAAGGAATATTCAACTTCTTAACAGTTATTCCAAGTTCAAATTTTCAGGCAATACTTTTCCATATGTGATAAAGTTTGGCTCTAATAACACTTCCTTATATCACAGTTTGTCTTTTCTTTTGAAAATTGACACTTAATAATAGCTATAGTCAAAGATTACAGCTACATGGTTTAAGGAAATATCAGCTTACAAACAAATGTCTTTCACTTTTTAATGTTCTGAAGTAGAGGTTTTTCGTTAGTGTAAGTCATTCATGAGAAGATAGTGAGGTCTATGAATTGAAGAAAGTAAAAACAAAAAAGTGATCTTTACTCTTTTAAGCACAAAGAATTCTTCAAGATATCAGGGATTCATGATCATACATTCATACTATAGAGATGACATAATAGATACCTAGTGATGGTTACTTAAATCCTAAACACTGACTCGACGCCAAGCTTACTGCATTATCTCTGATGACTCCCAAAACTTGAGTAGCGTCTTGTTGTTCAATTTTTTTAGTAAGGTAAGAAACTAATGGAGTTACAACTATGATAAAAGAGATGTTTCTTCCTGTACTCATGATTTTGTTGGAGTTCTTTACCAGAGTTAGGCAAAGTACCAGTCGTCGTCAATCTTAGTAAGGAGAAGAAAAGTTCTATGTTAAACATGAACAACTAGGACAAAGGGATAACATTCAACTTGATTCAAATTTCAAATGTACTTCTCTTTCCATGCAAAATGGAATTGTCCACATAGAACATGTTAGGCAAATGCAATATTTTTTATTTGAAAAGTAGGTAAATACGATATCCAAAGTTCTCCAAGCATAGAAAAAAGAGACGAAAATACAACATCAGCTTCAAATCATCTTTACCCTATCCAGACAAGTAGTTAAGCAGATGGGAATAGATACATTTCGATGATCGTCAAGTCATTGATATAAATTAGAGATTTCACAGATGAACTATTCGTATGTATAAGAATTCTTTTCCCTTGAAATATGTTTTTTGGTCAATGAACATTTTAGTTTTTTTGTCTAAACAGAATCATGGCTTTACCCTCTGTCAAACATTTGTTGAAGCTTTTGATCATTGTGCTCCTTGAGAACCTTACTTTGGCTCAATTTCCTGATTATCACACAGTGAAAATACCCACAACGTGGATAAACAATAATGTATCGTCTATCAATGTTACAAAGCCCTTGACATGGCCTTTTTACTCATTCAATCAATCATCTGGACCTTTCATGCGAATTCTGATGCTCAAAGAGATAGGAAAGGACATGGGATATGCTTGTGGTTTTGCTTCAAATGGAGAGGATGATTCCTTTGTGTTTTCCATTGGAATTATACGTCTTCGTCAGGACTTTCTAGGAGCTCAGCGCTGGACTGACCTTGAGCTGGTCTGGTTTGCAAACAGAAACCATCCAATTCATGAAAATGGAACGCTGCAATTGTTGCAAGATGGAGATTTAGTGTTAAAAGATGTGGATGGAACTCTTGTATGGTCTACAGGCACCGCGAATAAGTTTGTTTCGGGCATTAAGATGATGGATACTGGGAACCTTGTGCTTCATGACATGTATAATCAGACTGTCTGGCAGTCTTTTGATCATCCAACAGATGCATTGCTTCCAGGCCAGAAATTAAGGTCTGGTCAAAGACTTGCGGCTAGAGTTTCTTCGTCCAATTGGAGTGAAGGTAACTACTATATCTCTGTAACCAATCAAGGCTTGTTTGCATTTTACATATCAGACAAGCCGCAGATGTATTTTAAGTTTTTGGTCAGTGGAGAAAGGGATAGCTTTGATGAAAGTTATGTCAAAGCAGTTAATGGTACTCTTGCCTTGTACATATCTTCAACCGAGCCGAATGAGCCAAATGCTGTCTTCTCAAGACCTTCAAGGATGAAATATTTGAGATATGATTATGATGGACATCTTCGAGCCTACACCGAGGGTAGTGATCAGACAAACGATCTTTTGGCAGATTTCATTGGGCTTTGCGATTACCCCACAGCTTGTGGCAGTTTGGAGCTTTGCTCAAATGGAATTTGTTCTTGTCCAGGTCCATTAATAAAAAGTAATGATCGACAAAACAACGGATGTGTGGAAGTTAGTCCGGTGGAATGTGATGGACAACGCTCCCACAGAATGGACCGTGCTTCGGATGTCTATTACTTTAACTATGTCGACACTGATGCAGCAGCTCTGAGAGGAACAGATGAGGAAAGTTGCCAAGAGTTGTGCTTGAAGAACTGTTCTTGTAAAGTAGTTCTATTCCGGTATTTCACTAACTTTTCAAGTGGTGACTGCTATTTACCCTCTCCTGTTCTGTCACTTATAATTGATGGAAAGGGAAGAAGTGTCTATGAATCATCTGCATTCATCAAATTACCAAATGATGCAGAAAAAGGTAAGTCTACAGCTACAAGAAGAACTGGCATTATAGCTGGATTAACTGGTGGAACAGTTCTTCTGATAGCATTAACTGTTGGCATCTTGATTGCTTTCAACAGAAAACACACATTACAAGAAAATAATGATGATTACTCAGGGGAGATATCTGGTCTTGTAAGATTTTCTTATGAACAGCTGAAGATGGCAACTTGGAATTTCCAGAAAAAGCTTGGTCAGGGAGGTTTTGGCTCAGTTTATGAAGGAGTTATTCGAGATGGTCAGAAAGTAGCAGTGAAGGTTCTTGATGGTTTTGGCCAAGGAAAGAGGGAATTCTTGGCAGAGGTCCAGACCATAGGAAGCATCCATCATGTTAATCTTGTTAGACTAATTGGAGTTTGTGCTGAGAAAGAGCACACAATATTAGTTTATGATTTCGTGAGTAATGGATCATTGGATAAATGGATTTTTGGCACATCCTCTACTCAATTTACCCTTGATTGGAAAATAAGAAGAAAAATCATCCATGATATAGCAAAAGGATTGGCTTATCTTCATGAAGAATGTATGCAAAGAATAGTCCACTTAGATGTTAAGCCGCAGAACATTCTGCTGGACGAGAATCTTTGTGCAAAAGTATCTGATTTTGGCTTGGCCAAGTTGGTGGATAAAGATCAGAGCCACATAGTGACCAGAATTAGGGGAACCCCTGGATACTTGGCTCCTGAATGGTGTAGTGCATTCATTACAGAAAAAGCAGATGTCTACAGCTTTGGAATTGTTGCAATGGAGATCCTCTGTGGACGCAAGAACGTGGACTATTCACACTCACTGGAACATCCACATTTGCTTAGTTTATTTATGGAGAAAGCCGAAAACAATCAGCTTATCGATATGATGGGAAACTACAGCGATGATCCACAATGCAATACATCAGAAGTCATCCGTATGATGAAGCTTGCTGTCTGGTGCTTACAGAATGATTTTACTCTGAGGCCTTCCATGTCAATGGTGGTTAAAGTAATCGAGGGGACAATGGACATTGAATCTCAGTTAGACTATAGTATTCCAAATTCACAAACAATTGCAGCAATCAAAAGAGTGGCAGACACCACGACTAACTTGTTTCCTTCAATTCTTTCAGGACCTAGGTAAGCATTTCTAAGCATGATGAAGAGTCAATAGAGAAAAGAAAATCCCCCCTCCTTTATCTTATTTCTTGTCTGATCCCATGATCATCATTGTTGTATAGCTATTTATTGGTTTCATTTGTGTTGTTTTTCTGTGACTCAGTAAGATACTTCAATTAATTAAGAACCATGGCGTGATTTCCAGTGTAAATCCAAACAAAAATGAATGCCTAAGTTCAATTGTTGTCTATAAACGTCAAAGTAAGCAGCTTCAGTGTCATGACTCAGTGAAAGTTTTTAGAGACAGGCTACTCAATAGATGTTTTGATACTCTAATTAGTTACAATTATGAAGCATTACAAAGTTAACTTCCTACCTCCAGTATAGTGTCTAGGTGAAATTATGCAAACAGAAAAGACATTAAATAGTTGCTGGAACGATTATAAGAACAGTACATTTGGAGACAGGACCTTTACATCAGCTGTAGTTCATCAGCATTTCTCTTCTCCATCCTGCAGACGAAGTAACAATTTTTGATTTGATAAGAAGATCATAATTTAAACATGTAATAGAATTCATATTTTTGTATTTGATGGAAAAAGAGAATATACTAGGTCCATAGTTGAAGATAAGCCTCCGTCTCATCATTTAAACTAGCAGCAGCCTTTGCAATCAAAGCTTCTCCTTCCATAGCAATCTTGCTTTCCACCATCTCCTCGATCTCTGCCATAGCCCTCGAACGATTCAGTTCCTGCTCAGATTCCTCTGCTCCTTCATTTTTAGACTCTGAATCATCTTCAAACAGTTTCTCCCAAAACTCACGATTCTTAGCATTTTGAGCAGTTGCTTCTTCTTTCTGTTTTTCATTGGAACTTACGGAGCCACCAGCAGAGTTTGATGTCTGTCCAATCCCATCCTGGACAGAGCCAGCCACACGATCTGGTGACTCCACCAATCGTGGCCTCTTTGTGGTGTCATTGCTGCTAGAGTCTCCTCTGACTTCAGATTTCTCGAGAAGTAACTTCATAATATTCCTAATTTCTTTTTCCTTACCGCATCCTAGCAACATAGGAAAGAAAGATCTCATGTTTTCTTGTCCATCTTTCAACTTCTGAAGTTCTACCCTCAGACTAATGTGATCATTCCTCAACTTCTCCAGCTCCTCTTCCAGATTATTGTTCACCAGATCAACACGAGGACTATGTGAACCTTGCTGTGGGTTGTTCTCCTTGGATAGTTGAATCCTGCTTTTGATATTTTTCAGCCAGTGCTTTTTCCCAGCCCGAAACCATGGATTTCCATACTCACATTTGTAAGAACAGACCTTCCTAAAACGCTGAAAATTCATCCGTTCTTATCAAATCAAAGTTCCAAATTATTACTTCAAATAAAAAAGGAAACAAACCAATTAGCACCAAGATGCATACTGATCAGAACGTTAAATTAAGACGAAAAAGGATGTTACTGTCTAGTATTTATAGACTGAAGCTACACAGATGTTGAGCTAGAAAATGAGAAAATAACATAGAAAACATATCAGAAACAGAAGTGGAAATTGCAGTAACACTATCACAGATTTTGAACTAGTAAAGATGAAACTGAAAATTTGAGTCATTAACCAACAGAAATAGGAACACAAAACAGAAAACAATACTAAAGGAGAAGTCAAATTTCAAGAAATCAATACAAATGAGATAAAAACGCAGGAAACATATTGGAAACAAAAGAAGATTGATGTTATAACACTGTCAAAGCTGTTGAACTAGTAGTGATGGGAACGAAATTTCGAGAACTAGGAACACAACACAGAGAATGTTACTTACATAGTTGTTGAGCTGGTAAATGAAGCTAGATAAATTGCTATGTTTGAAGTACTTTGGAAGAACTTCAACACAAAACTTGTTAGGATCAGTGATAAGAAAAGTAGTTTTGCTAGAAGTCCAATGTACTAAGGGATCAGTTTCAGGATCATCCACCATTTCATATGTCTTCACTAGAAAAGGTGGTGGAGAGTTTCCTCGTAATCCGGTGAGCCTCGGTCGACCTCGACCAACAGCTCCTCCTCCTCTTCTTCTTCCTCCTCCTCCCTTTCCACCATTTTCTTGATTGTTGATCTCCATTCTTGATTGATGATATTATTTTCTTTGAAACCTTTTGAGAAAACTTGGAAGTGAGTGAAATAATTGATCATGCATGTTAGTAAGTTATATAGTGTGTAAAACATACTACATATATATATTATGAAATCAAATATTTTCAAGTACAAAATGCAGAAAGTTTGCATTAGAATCAGGACCATTGGTGTTTTTTTCTTTTCTCTTCCTCTAAGTCACACACAACAGCCAGCTGCTTCTAAGTTGTACTTCCTCCGTCCTTTTTTACTTGTTCTGTTGCATTTTATGCTCTTTTAAGAAAAGATTAATTAAATTTTAACAAATTTATTTTACTACATTTTTTTAATTAATTATACTTTAAAAATCTAAATTTGACTATTACTCTAATCAATTTGAAAAATGGTCACTTAATGATAATCTAAATTGTATGGCATTCAGTGTTTACATCAATTCTATTAATTACTGTGATTAATGAAGTGAGAATATATATTAAAAAATTATTGATTAAACAAAAAAAACTTATGTACAAACAGTGTGTCGTACATCTATTAATTTGATATAAACACTTGTAAGGGTAAATTTATTCTATTTTCCTCACAGTAAGTGTGAGTTTTATTCTCGCAGATCCCTTCCCTTCTCTTCTTCTTTTCATCCCCTCTTTGCAATAAAACAAAAAATTAGACAAAAATATAATAAAATAAACACACTTTTTTGAAGTTGAATTTTTAAATAAATGTTGACACATTGTTAGTTACAAATAAATTATTACACTCTCGTAATGTTAATATATCATTCTTTTTGGAAATAGGAAGATAAACAAGGGAGCAGAATATTCATATAGTCAATTTTAATTCTATTAAAGATTGACTTTTAGTTGATTAGTTGGTTGTAACATAGTTGGTTCAACCATTTCCATTTTAAGTCAAAAATAAAATAATCAAATAACAAAATATTCAATAATTGAAAGAAAATAATTCATGAGAATTTTTTTTTCTATTTCTCAAATTCGAACACACCCTTTTTGGTATTCTTTTTTATTTTATTTTATTTTATTGTTTTTACATATAATACTTCTAATTCTTGGGTACAAGAATGTCAAAATCACCAACAGTCCATTCTGCAACTCGATTAGCATCTCTAAATATTTCAGTTCCCAAACCAATTGAACTCCACTTCCTCCTAGCTGGTGCAGTGCCTGGATCCTACAATTAACACGTTGCGTCATTAATTTCACACGTTAAACTATATTGATAGTGTAAAAAGTCTTTATACTGTCTAACGGTCTGTATATATAACTTAAATTGATTCAAACCTAATAAAAATATAGGGATTGTGACATCCTCCCAACATCAAGCTCCCAAGTTGTTGGATCACCAATCCAACCTTGTCCTTTCTTAGTAGGATAACCATATTCACCCCAAACAGGATGTGGCAAAATCTGCAAAATCTCCTGAGGTTGAGGATTACTGTAAGGATCACATGGTCCACTAGGCTGTTCAACATGCTCCCCATTCCCTGGTGTACAATGCAAATGGTAAGCCTCATAGGGATAACGAGATTTGTCGGTTCGATGAACTTTTGTTCC
This sequence comes from Solanum tuberosum, assembly GCF_000226075.1. Classification (NCBI taxonomy): domain Eukaryota; kingdom Viridiplantae; phylum Streptophyta; class Magnoliopsida; order Solanales; family Solanaceae; genus Solanum; species Solanum tuberosum. The sequence continues at coordinate 423,425 of NW_006239189.1, read as the reverse complement.
ATTTGGAAATGTGTGGTATGGAGGACACAATTTAGGGTCATCTGGTTTGCACCAGGATGGTGTTTCTGGATTCAGGATCATCTCACTGTATCTTGTGACATCTGAAGTCACATTTCCATCACATGGTTTTCCGTTGTTCTTCCAACAACTCCCCATGTCCATCAGATAAAATTGGCTATGAGGACCTCCACCTTGTATCACATTCAATCTGAATCTTACCTTAAAATTTGGTGATTCTGGTATCTGCATAAAAATTCAATCTTTTTCAAAAGGGTAATCAAGAAAATGAACAAAATCGCGAAAAAAAAGAAAAGTTTATGTTTTTACTCACAATTTTTGACATGCCCCTAGTTTGATAATGATATCCACCAGAAAAACCAGAAGTGGCATCTGATCTCAAGTAAAGCATTAACCAAGGATACTTTGTTGAGGTCCTTAAAACATGATAAAAAATCCAGCCTTTACCTAGTTCTTTCTGCCATCGTATAGAATATAAAGAGGTGTTCATGTTTGCACTATCTCGGCTTGAACTAGCATTCAAATCCCATGTTCCATGAAAACCCCCTTTAAGGGTTGTCCCTTGTAAAGTTGTGTAATTGTGGTAAATCAGTGGCTGATTCATACATCCTTTCCCAAAACATGGAAATTCGCTAGGAGGATCGAATGGACCTACTTTGTGTCCGTTTTTCGGGCATTTACCAGCATGAGTATCCATGTTACCACTCTTAAGCCTGATCATCCAGAATTGCCATGGATTTGTCTTGTCATCAACTTGACATTTTGATCCTAAGTATAGTTCTTTCTCTGCTGCATAAAGGTCTACATTGTGCAACGCGGGTTTCGTCAGTCCTGGAAATGATTTTCCTATGCCTAACTTGTTATCTTCCTCAGTCAATTTATGTAGCAGCCTGTTTGGATCTGCACCATAGACAGAACAAATTCTCACATATAAAAACATTAACCATTTCAAACATAACAAAATCAAGAAAACAGAAAAGTTCAACTCACTCTGTTGTTGCTGAGAAGAGCCTTTGTTTTGAACATCAAAGCAATCAGCAGCTCTTGGGCTTCCCATTTTGGGGGCTTCCTCTCCAACCTCATTGCATTGATTCCATGCCTCTATGGCCACTCTTAGTCCGTCGCGTCGCATCCCTGGATCCCCAACAGCTGAAATGTACTGATCATTTCCATCAAGACTTAAGGAGAAAACCCCAGAAACATACACATTGATTAGCAAAAGAGAAAGCAAATTGAACCTAGAAAATGAAATTTTAAATTGAGCCATGTCTAAGTTTTCTAGCCTTGTATGTACACTAGTCACTAGCTCTCTCTATTTATATTGGTTTTATTTATGTGGATGACTTCACATTTATGTTCTTTAAATAAATATCTTAATCTTTTGTAGATTACTTTTTCATAAACATTAAATTTAAAGTTAACCAACTTAAATGACATTAAATTTTCTTTGATTATTGGGATTTGGGAGGCGAAAAGTAGGAATGCAAATGGAGCGGGGTGGACGCGGAGCACAACTAAAATTAATTTCTCTTTCATTTTTTAAAACTGAATAGCCTTTGGCCATGATTTTACATGACAAGTAGGCAGTGATTCCTATTAACTTAACTGAAAATCCACCACTTGTCCTATCCCATTCTGCCACGTTTAAGGTTTTCCCTATCATGTCTAGTTATTGTCCTGTCTCGTCATGTCCCAATAGACTATAGTGTTCCAAATTCACAAACAATTGCAACAATCAAAAGAGTGGCAGGCACCACGATTAACTTGTTTTCTTCGATTCTTTCAGGAAATAGGTAAGCATTTCTAAGCCTGATGAAGAATCAATAGAGAAAAAAAAATCATATTTCTTATCTGATCCCTATGATCATCATTGTTGTATAGCTATTTCATCTGTGTTATTTTTCTGTGACTTAGTAAGATACTGCACTTAATTAAGAACCATGGCGTGATTTCCAGAGTAAATACAAACAAAAATGACAATTGTTGTCTATAACAAAGCTGTAAGCATCGAAGTAAGCAACTTCTGATGTCATGACTCAGTGAAAGTTTCTAGCATATATATTTCTATATGCTTCTTCACTGAGGGAGAAGAGAAAAAAATGATGATGAATACATATTCTTCCTCCAATATTCTTGTGCGGAGTTTTATATTGAAGAATCTTTGTTAGTTTTTGGCTCCTAGTTTTATACTAGAAGAGCTTGTTGAATCTTGTGGATATCCTTAAGAACAACGCCTCAAGCTATGAGAATTACTACAAGTGTTTGTGAGAAAGTATTTTTCTTAAAATAATCTTAAAGAATTATTCCTAATTTCTTTTTCCTTTCCGCAGGCTAGCAAATTAGAAAAGAAAGATCTCATGTTTTCTTGTCCATCTTTCAACTTCTCAAGTTCTATCCTCTGACTTATGTGATCATTCCTCAACTTTTCCAGCGATTATTGTTCACCAGATCAACACGAGGACTATGTGAATCTTGTTGGGGATTGTTCGATCTCCTTGGATAGTTGAATCCTGCTTTAGATATTTTTCAGCCAGTGCTTTTTCCCAGCCCGAAACCATGGATTTCCATACTCACATTTGTAAGAACAGACCTACCTAAAATGCTGATGTTTGTTCTTATCAAATCAAAGTTCCAAATTGTTAGTTCCAAATCAAAAAGGAAACAACTTCCAACAAATCGAAACCATATTCACAATAACACCAGATGCATACTAATCATAACGTTAAATTAATACGAAAAGGGTGTTACTGTCTAGAATTTATAGATTGAAGCCACATAGATGTTGATCTAGAAAATGAGAAAATTACATGGATAACATATCAGAAACAGAAAAAGAAATTGCAGTTACACTGTCATAGTTTTTGAACTAGTAAAAATGAAACTAAAAATTCGAGTCATTAACCGACAGAAATAGGAACACAAAACAAGTGGAAGACGGACTAGGACAGCTCGAATGCAAGTGAATGCTAACTACTTTCGTTACAATATTCAAGTGCCGCAATCGATTCTTGATGACACCTATAGTGATGAAATTGAAGACGAAGAAGAAGAGGTGGGGGAGGAAGAAGATATTAATGAGTTTGTGGATCAAGACATGTCTCAGTATTTCGAAAGAAGTACATCTTATGTGCCTTCTGTTATGGACATAGACAATAACGAAGATGGTGATGATGATGAGGAAAATGAAGCATGTGCTATCTGCTTGCTTGAATTAAACGATGAAGATAACATTGGCACACTTCAATGTGGCAATGAATTTCATCTTTTTTGCAGAAATTGTTTCATCTTTTTTTGTATCAAAAGGGAACAAAATATTCGTATAGTAATTCTATTAAAGATTGACTTTTAGTTGATTAGTTGGTTGTAACATGGTTGGTTCAACAATTTCCAATTTAAGTCAAAAATAAAAAATAATCAAATAGTAACAAAATATTCAAGAATTGAAAGAAAAGAATTCATGAGAAATTTTTTTTCTATTTCTCAAAATCGAAAACACCCTTTTGGTGTTCTTTTATATTGTTTTTACATGTAATACTTCTAATTATTGGGTACAAGAATGTCAAAATTACTAACAGTCCATTCTGCCACTTGATTAGCGTCTCTAAATATTTCAGTTCCCAAATCAATTGAACTCCACTTCCTCTTTGCTGGTGCAGTGCCTGGATCCTGCAATAAACATGTCGCATTATTAATTTCATGCGTTAAACTATACTGATAGTGTAAAGAGCCTTTATAGTGTAAAGAGCCTTTATACTATCTAACGGTCCGTATATATAACTTAAATTAATCCAAACCTGGTAAAAATAAAGGGATTGTGACAGCCTCCCAACATCAAGCTCCCAAGTTGTTGGATCACCAATCCAACCTTGTCCTTTCTTAGTAGGATAACCATATTCACCCCAAACAGGATGTGGCAAAATCTGCAAAATCTCCTGAGGTTGAGGATTACTGTAAGGATCACATGGTCCACTAGGCTGTTCAACATGCTCCCCATTCCCTGGTGTACAAAGCAAATGGTAAGCCTCATAGGGATAACGAGATTTGTCGGGTCGATGAACTTTTGTTCCATTTGGAAATGTGTGGTATGGAGGACACAATTTAGGGTCATCTGGTTTGCACCAGGATGGTGTTTCTGGATTCAGGATCATCTCACTGTATCTTGTCACATCTGAAGTCACATTTCCATCACATGGTTTTCCGTTGTTCTTCCAACAACTCCCCATGTCCATCAGATAAAATTGGCTATGAGGACCTCCACCTTGTATCACATTCAATCTGAATCTTACCTTGAAATTTGGTGATTCTGGTATCTGTATCAAAAGTTAATCTTTTTCAAAAGGGTAATCAAGAAAATGAACAAAATCGCGAAAAAAATTAAAAGTTTATGTTTTTACTCACAATTTTTGACATGCCCCTAGTTTGATAATGATATCCACCAGAAAAACCAGAAGTGGCATCTGATCTTAAATAAAGCATTAACCAAGGATACTTTGTTGAGGTCCTTATCACATGGTGAAAAATCCAGCTTCCTTTACCTAGTTCTTTCTGCCATGTTACAGAATAGAAAGATGTGTTCATGTTTGCACTATCTCGGCTCGAACCAGCATTCAAATCCCATGTTCCATAAAAACCCCCTTTAAGGGTTGTCCCTTGTAAAGTTGTGTAATTGTGGTAAATCAATGGTTGATTCATACATCCTTTACCAAAACATGGAAATTCACTAGGAGGATCAAATGGACCTACTTTGTGTCCGTTTTTCGGGCATTTACCAGCATGAGTGTCCATGTTACCACTCTTAAGCATGATCATCCAGAATTGCCATGGATTTGGCTTGTCATCAACTTGACATTTTGATCCCAAGTATAGTTCTTTCTCTGCTGCATAAAGGTTTACGTTGTTCAATGCTGATTTCGTCAATCCTGGAAATGATTTTCCTATGCCTAACTTGTTATCTTCCTCAGTCACTTTATGTAACAGCATGCTTGGATCTGCACCACACACGGAACAAATTCTCTCATATAAAAACATTAACCATTTCGGGTGTGTTTGGTATAAAGGATTTCAAATTTTTTCATGTTTGGTTGGGTAAAATATTTTTCAAATCAACTCATTTTGCTCAAAAATTTAGGAAAAAATGACTTCATAGTACAATTTTTTTTTGAAAAAATAAATTTTAAATTTATTTCTTTTAAAATATTTTCAACTTCAATTTTTTATTTTTTACCCCACTCCTACCCCGCTAGCCCCTAACCCCCCCCCAAAAAAAATTTAAAGTTTGTTTTTTAAAACTATTTCCATTTTGAAACCCGCCATCCCCCTCCTCCCCCAACCAGCCTCCTACCAACCCCCCCCCCTCCCCAAAATAAAATTTAAAGTTTGCTTTAAAAAAAAAAAAAATCAATTTCAATAATTATTTTCTACTCTCTAGTAAAAAATAAAAGAGATTTTCTCAAAAATATTTTTCATTCATAAATTAAACATTAAAAAATATTTTCCGGAAAATATTTTCTACTCCCCAACCAAACATGAGAAAATAAGTCAAAAATCTATTTGTTTTCCAAGAAAACATTTTTAGGAAAATATTTTCCTTGGAAATACCAAACACACCCTTCAATAGGGGTGTGCAAAAATCTAACCGACCAATAAATCGAACCGAAAAAATGTTATTGGGTTATTGTTAATGGGTTATTGGATTTTTAATGGGTTTATAAAAAAAGTTACTCCCTCCGTCCCATTTTATGTGGCAGCATTTGATCGGACACGAAGTTTAAGAAATAGATAAAGACTTTGAAATGTTTACCAAATTGCCCTTAAAAAAATAGACTTATTTTTCTCTCTCCTAATAAATGTATTGGAGTACTCTTTTCAAGATTAAGTGGGACCAACAAGGATAAAAGAGGAATTGTACCTTTAAATACTTACCAAATAAGGAAATGTGACATTCTTTTTGGGACTGACCAAAAAGGAAATGTGACATTCTTTTTGGGACTGACCAAAAAGGAAATGTGACATTCTTTTTGGGACTGACCAAAAAGGAAATGTGACATTCTTTTTGGGACTGACCAAAAAGGAAATGTGACATTCTTTTTGGGACTGACCAAAAAGGAAATGTGACATTCTTTTTGGGACTGACCAAAAAGGAAATGTGACATTCTTTTTGGGACTGACCAAAAAGGAAATGTGACATTCTTTTTGGGACTGACCAAAAAGGAAATGTTGCCACATAAAATGGGACGAAGGGAGTATTAGGTTATTGGTTCGATATCGGTTCTTACTATTGGGTTATTGGGCAAAACAATAACTCAATAAGACGCTAATAATTTACTATTAGATATTAATAATTTAATATATAACTAGACACTATAATCATGTCAAATTATTAGTACTCTACCCACTTCACACTTGGCCACTATACTAGTATTTACTGTTTAATCAAAACCTAAAGACTAAAGCAAGGGTTCACAATTGTAGCTATTTGATTTTAGTTTTAGTTTTAGTCTTGTTGGACTATTTGATGTTAGTTTTAGTTTGTAATTATAGGTTGTAGCTTTTGCAAGTTTGTAAATGTTTGTAATTTGATTAACATAAGAAATTTCATACTTTGTTTTGGCGATGACGTGTAATTATAACCTTCGTACTATATTTTCTCTTATTAATGCAATTTCTCATTATTTTTCTTGTTTCACTATATCAAAACGTTTAAAGAAGTGAGAAGTCATATAATATTTTACAGACATCTTCTTATTGGGTAAATCGAAAACCGAACCGATAACGATAAAAAAATGGATAAAAAATATCTTATTGGTTTGTTATTGGGTTAGCATATTTAAAAACCGAACCAATAATACATAAAACCGAACCGAGCCAACCGATGCACACAACTACCCTTCAAACATAACAAAATCAAGAAAATAGAAAAGTTCAACTCACTCTGTTGTTGCTGAGAAGAGCCTTTGTTTTGAACATCAAAGCAATCAGCAGCCCTTGGGCTTCCCATTTTGGGGGCTTCTTCTCCAACCTCATTGCATTGATTCCATGCCTCTATGGCCACTCTTAGCCCGTCGCGTCTCATCCCTGAATCTCCAACAGCTGAAATGTATTCATCATTTCCATAAAGACTTAAGGAGAAAACCCTACAAACATACACATTGATTAGCAAAAGAGAAAGCAAATTGAACCAAGAAAATGAAATTTTAAATTGAGCCATGCCTAACTTTTTAGCCTTGTGTGTATACTAGCTCTCTCTATTTATATAGTATATTTTATTATATGTGGATGACTTCACATTTATGTTCTTTTCTTAAAATATCTCAATCTTTCTTTTATAGATTAATAACATCCTCAGGTCTTTAAAGATGGCCAAATATAACTCCCTTTATTGTTTCTTTAAGTATTTGATAGTTGACTGTTTGATCATTTTTAACCTTTTTCCAAATTTGAACTTCAAAATTCAACTAAGTCTTTCTTTGACCAAAATTTCCTTATATGTCTTTTAAATTTTTTAAGTAAATAACTATTGTAATTTATAATTCAAAATAGTTGAAGTGTCTATATGTGAACTCACGGTCAAAGTTTAGAAGATTGGATCTCGAAAATCCAAATCTTGCCACATAAAAATTGGACAGAGGGAGTAGTGCCTTGCAGCTGGTTGGTGGTTGACACTTGCTCCAAGTTCCTATAATTGGTTAGGTTTCAAATTTGATTTTAAAATCACAATCAGAAAGGTTCTTTTAACCAAAATCTCCCAACAAGAATGATGTAATATGACTATATGATTACTTTTAACAAGCATCATCTAACAAACTAGATGTTGATTGCCTTGTTTTCCCATGTGTATTCATGTCCTTTGAAACTTTGAAATTCATGTAGCCAACTCAAAAGAAATAAATGAAAGTGAACTTTGTTTCCTATATCACATGTAAAATGGAATCTTGTCCATTATAAAGTTAATAAAAGGAAGGACTTTAAACCATATGTAAAGCAATTTCAAGAAACTTCCTTTTCTTTTTTTAGGAAGAACAAATTGTGCTAAATCCAAATAGGAAATGGAATAAAATATGAGTAGTAATTTTTTTTAGTGCAAGAACTTTGAGACTAAGAAAAATTGGTATTAATTCTTGATCATAAAGACTAAAGTAATGCCTTTTATCATGTTTGAGGGAAGTAAAAGAATTATGCTTTTGAAGATTTCAAGTGGCAAATATTCTTTTCCAATAAATACTATTAAAGTCATTTTAATTTTTGTTGACACTACATATGCTTAAAACCAAATACAGACCCCACAAGAAGGTAGGTTAGAGAGAAACCATTTTGTGAGAATACACATAATTGATTATTCGTTATGGGCTACGAAAACTGGCATACAAATATTCAATTAGTTCTTCATAAGCATTAAATTTATAGTATATCAATTTAAAGGAAAAAATGATAAATATACTCACGAACTATGGTAAATGGTATACAAATACCCTCCGTCATATTTTTCGTTCATTAGTGTCCTGCCGTCCAAAAAGCAGTGCACATTTACCCCTCACTATAATAAAATACTTATTTGGTACACGTGGTGCAATCCTATGGATCAACCCAGTTTGACCAAATAATTAATCCAAAATTCAAATATCCGCCTGTTACCTATTTATCCCACCTGATACACCCATTACCCACACAAATAACCTTTCTAAAAACCTAAAGAAAAATCCCCTCTCTCAAATGTGCACCATTTTTTGGACGGCATGGGCACTAATGAACGAAAAGTATAACATAGGGTATTTGTATATCATTTACGATAGTTCGAGGATATATTTGTCATTTTTCCCTTTAAATTGATAAACTATAAATTTAATGCTTATGAAGAACTAATTGAATATTTGTATGCCAGTTTTCATAGCCCATAACGACTAATCAATTATGTGCATTCTTATCGAATTGATTCACTAAAATTAAAACTTCAAATTTTTCTTTGATTATTGGGAGGCGAAAAGTAGGAATGTAAATGTAAAAGTTAATCTTGTACATAACATTCTCTTGGTGGGTAGAATTTTGTTTTTTTGTGAGCAAGTACGACGGGATGAGTGATATTTCTTTTCCATTTTTAATTAGAAGTCTCAGGTTAGAGTCTTGAAAATACCAGAAACTTCCGATAGAGAACGTCTCTTCTTTAATGAGTCATAACAAATGTAGATTTGAATTAATTAGTGAAGTGAATTTCGGGATATTAGATGATTATACAAATAAAATTATTGTATGTGTTTGTGTAAAGAATTAAAACTAATAACCTTTTAGATCTTGGAGTCTTTAGGAACCTTGGGTATTGGGCCAAGAAGAAAAGCAATTAGTAGTACATATTTGGCTGCCCTGCTGAAGCCAATGTCATTCTCAAACGACAAAACAATTATGGCCCATAATTTGCTACTTGAACTCAAAATAATGGAAGTATCAATCACACTAACTAGGGGTGTACATGGCCGGGTTGGTTTGGGTTTTTCAAATATCAAACCAAATCATTTATGTCAGATTTTTAAATTTATATACCAAACCAAACCAATAAAACTCAAGTTTTTCAACCTCGGATTTTTTCGGGTTTTTCCGATAAAGTATTCATACAAACATATAATTTACTTGTACTTCAAATATTTCTTTAGTCCTATCAAAATATAACTATCTAAGATGTTTCTTAAAAATATAACACAATATGATATGATTAATGACACTAAAATATCCAACAATAATAATAATAATAATAATGAAATCGCGTAAAACAAATATTGCAAATTAACAAGTCATAATGAAAATGATCATAATTTAAAAGTACTAAATCATGCTAAAATTAAGTTTAATAAGTATTAGTTACATGACTAAATATTAAAGGAAATTAAAATTAGATTATGTATTTTAATTGTCTAAACCAATGTAAAACTAAAGAACAAATATTCAATATTATTGTCATTCTTAGTGTTGAATTGATTATTTTTTTTGCTTTAAGCTTTATCGTAATTCTGTGGATTATAATCTTTATTGAACCATTCAGAATTCTAA
>NW_006239189.1:380559-411382 GCF_000226075.1 Solanum tuberosum | reverse complement strand
TTTTTTTTTTAGTTAAAACCAAACCAACCCAAATATAGTCGGGTTTTTTTTTCAAAACCAAACCACTAGTCAAGTTTTTTTTCCGAATTGACTCAATTTGTGGTTTGATTCGATTTTCGGTTCGATTTTATACACCCCTAACACTAACTATGTAAAGATCTCTAATATTAGCCAAAGTCAAGGTGAAGTTACTAAAGACAAAGCTAAAAGCAAAAGAAGGAACCCAATCTAAAAAACAAAAGACAAAGCTAAATCATGTTTTAAGGTAAAACTAAAGTAGAAACTTTTGGGCCCTACTATGTGTCCCTACCTCCTTCATCAAACTAGTACTATAACTTTTTTACTCAATTTTAAATACTACAATTTTGAAATGCTTGTGATATCTCTAAAAACAACTTACTAATCCTGATTCGATCTAGGTATTCAATCTCATCATTTAAGGTGTAATCCCAATAGAAAGATGATTTACTATTAAGTTAATAGGTGCAAGTCTTGTGTGACAAGTTAAAATGCTCGGATAGTGTGAAAAATTTAAACACCGCAAGTAAAATTGAAACAAAAAAAAGGTAGAAAATAAAAGGACAAAAGTAAAGTAGTTGCATGACTTTAGGTGAAGAGACCAAGTGAATTTGGTCCCTTGAAAATAGAACAGCAATTCTGCAAAACTTAGAAAGTGGGAAGAAGTGGGTAAGTGGTCACAAGATTTTTTAAATGGCGGGCCTTTCTTTTGAACTAAATAGTAAATAAAAGGAACCTAAAAAAGTGGACAACTTCCTCCAACATGAATCCCACTTACCTATTTAACAGCCTAACTGCCCCATAACTGCTTCTTATTTCACTTCTTTCTTTATTTTTACCTTCCAAGAAACACAATTCTCTACTAGCAAAATTGTTCCAAGATGAAGTGGGGTAAAAAGAAACCTTCATCTTCATTGATAACTCATGTTTTTCCTGTTTCTTGGCTGTCAAAATTCAAGCAAAAGAAGGATGGTAGGAGTGAGGATCAAGAAGGAGCAAAGATGAAGCACAAAGGGAAGGTGGATTTGACTTCGTATACCTCGCGGACGAATGTTTGTTTGAAAGAAGGAAGATTTTATGATGATGATCCTTATTGGAGGATTTCTTTTAGTGAAGACAGATTTGAAGCTCATCCTCAGAATCCACTCTGGTGTGGTTCTTATGATGAATGTGATCAAGATTCAGCTTCGAATTCGAAGAGTAGTTTGGGAGAAGAGAATCACAAGTTTAATGATATGGTTTCTAGAAAGATAAGTGAAAAGCCTAAGAAGATGTGGAATTCTAAGAATGAAGCAGAATTCAGCAACAGAAAGAGGAATTCTGTCAAAGATGAGAAGTTGAGGAAGCTTAGTAGAAAAGCATTGGAGGAGAGAATAGCGGAAAATGCTAGAGAAGAAATAGCAGCAGAAGTAATAGAGAAAGATATATTTGAAATAGAGCCCGAGAATGAGAAGGTAATGAAAAGGGGGAAGGAGAAACCAACAGCCTATAATTCAAGAAAGACGCGGAGTTTGTCTTACACGGATTCCAGTCTGAATTCGATGGAGGAAAGCTACATGACGTTTAAATCTCTGAATCTAGAGGAAGAAGCTGATGCATTGTCTGAAGAAGAATTTGAATCAGAATGCCTTGAGATGAAAGACATGAAGATCAAAGAAATGTCAGAGAAAAGTGGTTGTCAGCAGAGAAAATCAGTGTACATAAACCAGAAGAGAAGAAGAAAACATGGTATTAAAGTCAGAGCATATTCACCACGAACAGCCAAGATGGAATGCAGAATCAAAGCTCTTGAAGACATGAAGAAAGCAAGGATGAAGACGAGACATGAGACAAAGGAGAGTTTCAGAGGAGACAGGACAGTTTTCGATAGCTATGCTATTATGAAGAGTTCATTTGACCCGTTCAGCGATTTCAGAGACTCGATGATTGAGATGATCACACAGAGAGGGATAAAAAGCTCAGAGGAGCTTGAAGAGTTATTGGCTTGTTATCTAACACTCAACTGTGATGAATACCATGATATCATTATCAAAGTCTTTCGACAGGTATGGTTTGAGCTGAACCAGGTCAATATTGGAGCAGAATTAGAGAAATGCTGTTGTTCTGATGAGTAATAATTGCTTAGTTTGAATTTATTAATCCAAATGTAGATAACTTGTAGGTACTACCCTCTGTTAAGAGTATGCTAATTGTTTTTAAATTATTATGTACTTAGATACTGAAATGAAGAAAGAAGCAATTTAAATTACAGGCATTGCTTATTGCTGCTTCTAGGATCTTGCACAAGTTTACGATAGCTGCTTGTTATAGTTTACAACAAACTGTTTGCTTCTGTTACAAAAAAAGCTATTTCTACCAATATAAGCAACAGTTTGGTTATCATAAAGAAGACAAACTCCAATTTTTACCAGATCAGATCATCTGTCAGTTGCAGGCTGTAGTAGAAGCAGCGCATATAGAGCCATTACTGATTTAGATTGATGGCCTTGTACAAGAAGTATTTTATCCTTGTTACAGTATTATCCCTTCACCAGCCAAGAACTCGTGAACAACTCCATCAACTTCAATCATACTACAACCGGGCTCTTTAGTTATCCCCTCGCTCCTCATCTTTCTCCGCACTTCCCTCACATCATCCCATCTCCCCATAGATGCAAGGACATTTGATAGTTGAACATAACCAGCACTGTCGCGAGGATCAACCTCTAAAAGTTTGGTAGCGATGCGCTCTGCCAATTCGACATCATTATGGCTTCTGGAAGCACTCAAGAGGGACTCCCAAATAGCAGGAGCTTCTTTCACAGGCAATTTGCTTACGAGTTCTTCAGCCTCCTCTAATAATCCAAACCGGCCAAGTAAATCAACCATACAACCATAATGTACAAGCGTAGGCTGAATTCTATATTCATTAATCATGAGTTCAAACATCCTGCGTCCCTCGCTTAATAAGCCCCCTTGACTGCAAGTAGACAAAACACTTACAAAAGTAACCTCATTTGGCTTGATACCATCAGCAATGAGCTCATTGAAGGTCTTTAATGCATCATCCAAATACCCATGGTTGCTGAACCCTGCAATCATTGCATTCCAAGTACTAATATCTTTTCTCAAAGTACCATTAAACACCTCTAAACCTTTCTCAATACATCCGCATTTGCAATACATATCCACAAGAGCAGTAGCAAGAAAATTGTGAACCTCAATCCCATTTCTCTCGATAAATGCATGAACCCACTTTCCCTGGCTCAGAGATCCAACACCGGCACAAGCAGACAGCACATTCACAAGTGTACAATCATCAGGCTTCACTTTAGCTCTCAGCATATCCTCAAAAAGAGTTAAAACTTCATTAAACTTATCAGCCTTAGTATAACCAGTAATCATAACATTCCAAGACACAACATCTTTCACCAACATTTCATCAAACACCTTCCTTGCTTCATCCACCAACCCAACATTCACATACCCAGAAACCATAAAATTCCAAGATTCCACATTCTTCACAGGCATTTCATCAAACAACTCACGCGCCAATTCAAACAACCCCCTTTCCGCATACACACTCAACAATGCATTCCACGCTATAACATCATCTTCAATCAACCCATCAATCATACCACGCGAAATTCCAAAACACCCACATTTCGCATACATATGAACCAAAGTGTTGTATATATACACATCTTCCTCAAGTCCAATTTTTGTCACCAACCCATGAACTTGTTCACCTTGTTTAGCATTTTCCATAGTAGCACAAGCTTTTACAATGAATGTAAAAGTGTACCTATCTGGGAAAACTTTATTTACAGAGTTTAACATTTTGAGGAAGATAATGAGTGCAAGTTGTGGAAAGGGGCTAGTGGAATAAGCACGGATGATTGTGTTGTAGATATATGAGTTGGGTTCTTCAATGTGAGTGAAAACAGAGAGTGCATATGAAAGGGTTTCAGGGGAAGATATGGGAAGAACAGTGGCTTTAGTCAAGAGGCGACTAGCAGCAAAAGGGTCACGAAAGAGACCAGTTTTGAGCATGACAGCGTGAGCTTGGTGGAGTTCGGAGATGGAATTCGCCATTTCTAAGAAGGAGGAGAGGGTTAATGGTGTTGGGGAAGTTGCTGCCATTTGAGTGTTGTGTTTTGGTACTACTTGTTAGGAGCCGCATTTGTTCTGCTTGATATAAGTAATGAATATGTGTTTAGTTACTTAAATTTTGTCGATAACTTGTCACGTAAAATATTGAAACTGAAAAACTTACAGACAATTAAATTGAAATAAAAAGAGTATATCTTTTATCTGTCTTATTGTCCAAGTTTTAACTCTCCACAAATATTTACACAATTAAAAAAAATGGTTTCGGAGGGTGGCTTCTTTCTTTTGTCTTTCCTTTTCACCAGTGGTTCCAACATCTAATATATATACTTTTTTTAAAAAAAAAGAACTTATACATATAGTTGTGACCCATGTCCATGGTTGAACCCTGTTTTTCCAAATTCCAAAATCTCAAAGATTTCTGAAATTTTCAAATTTACTCTCTGGCCTACTAAGATTTTGACTCAAATTATATTGCACAACTTCAGACATGTAGGCTTTAGTACTTGTTGTCTACACAGCCACAAGACAATACTTACTTTTAAATAGGAACACAAGACAGTGATCTCAAACAAAGAACAGTCTCTAGGAGGAGTCCCCACGTCTTCAAACTTGTGTCTTTTTGTTCTATTTTGGAGCACAAACTGTTCCACTGTGAAAAAGAAAGTGACAAGTTACTGATCAACATATCAGGCTGCCTTTAGCACCGAAGTAATCCCATATTTTCATGCTTAAAAGAAAAAGAAAGATTTTCTAATGAATATTACAGAACACTGCAATTTCGGGGAGAATTAGAGGCCTCTTAACAGAAGTGTTAAATGTAAGTGCAATCTAGTTGAAATAAAACAAGACTTTCAACTACATATCAAAGACAACATCTGCAAAGCCCTTTACTTAATAACTCGTAGATGCCTTCACACATGGACTTAGAATGCCAGGGTCAAAGAGAACAGACTCTACAAAATACTTTTAACATTTATTGGAATGAAAAGAAGAGAGGCTTTTGGCTCTCTAGCCTGCTAAACACCAACATAACATGGAGATTTACAACTTGCACCTCTTCACATAAAAAGCTTTTATGCAACACAATATACACAATCAGGGGATAAAGGACTAAAGTGGTGAAAAGAAACGGAAAAACAAGAGGAAGGTGAAAAAAGAGAAACCATATTGTTAATTGTGTCAAACAGATTGCTTGGCATCACCCAATTATATATCAAAAAAAAAAAATGGTAAACAATCCCCAGAATTCCTAGATATAGAACAAAGCAGATTTAAATGCTATGAAGTTTGAACCCTCCACCTCCTCAATACAGGAAACATCTGCTACACATATTCCCCCCTTACCTTTCCCTCTTTTCCTCTCTGGTCCTACATCAAAAGCAAGCATGTTTCTATTTGTCTTCTAAAGTTTTGTGTTGACAGCTACGGTTCTATTAAAATGATGAAAGAAGATAAGGAAGACAAATTGTATTATGTCTTTACTTCACCATATTCTTCCTTTGATTTTGCCTTGCTCTTGTTGTGCTTCAGACACAACATTCATTAGCCTTCAACCCAGAGGAAAGATAAGCTTACAGAATATGTGAGGCTTCAAGCAACATAATTTCTACACTCTGAAGTGACACTCTTACAACAATGTGTACGCATAGAAAAGTGCAGGGGATATATTAAGGAGAAGAAAGAGAAGTGTGTATTTTCCACACACCATTGTCCTTCACTATACAAATACGAATCGGTAATCCAGCCAATGTTTACGTATCTAATATAGCATTAGTTGTCTTTTCTAAACAGCATCATATATTTCCTATTTCCAGGAGAAACTGCTAGTAGAAGTTCAACAATAATTGTATAACCACGTGGATTTGAGAACAGAAACAAAACTCTTTAACATCTCTAAGCAAAATTATAGCTAAAGAGAATACAACTACCACGAAATGGCAAAACAGAAGCCTGCATTTTAGTAATTTTGTGATTTAGAGTGCATATGCATTCAATGATATAGGACAATTGGAGAATTAAGTGTAGACCAAATACTTTCAGAGTATCTTAAAATAAACTTTAGATACAAGAGACACAGCATCTTACAAGATCAACAAAAATCAGTTAAGCGCAAAAGACTGCAAACATGAGGAGATTTTAAGTCAAATAATAAAGAGAAATCATTGTATCCTAATGGAAGTACAACGAGCAAGGCTAATAAGAACAAACCAGCATAAAACAAGGAACTTATGCCAAAGAATTTTCAGAAGCTCAATTTCCCTCATATCATGCAATGCACAGCAAGAACAAAATCAATTTATACATCAACACGTATATCTAATCCCTGATTAAAAAAAAAAACTAGTACACTAGATATACAACAAGCCAGAAGGCTAACAACATGAATAAAGCATTTGTGATTATGTGATATAACCTACCAAACTAAGTTTTCTCTGCTGGAGTAAGATGCCCCATCTGTTCTGCCAGGCTATTTACACTCTTCATGTTCCACCAATATTTTCCACTGTCAACTGGTTTGCTTTCATTCTTTTTGCTGCCAATATCTTTCCTTTCCGACTGTACTTCGGGAGCATCAACTGAACCAGGATTCTCAGTTAGGAACTGTTCCCAAAATAAATCATTAACCCCTGTTGGGACATTAGTGGCCGTCTCTGCTACAGCTGCTTTGTCTTCTGGTTCAGCAACCTCAGGAGTAGTGTTTGCATTAGGCTCAGAATTCATGTCAATTCCAGAAGCCTTAGGCCCAACATCAACATTTAGTTGTGTGTAAGATATAGCAGGACTATCTGCACAACTTGTAGATTCATCCAACTCCAGTGAACAATTCTGTCGTATCCCAGCTTGATCAACATCTTGTAGCACATCCTCCCAAAAAGTCAAAGAAGATTCCAATTGATCTAACAGTTCTGTGTTCATTGTCAAAAGAGAGGACGGGTTCATATTTTCCCTACTCAAAGCCCTAGATGATATCCCTCGCATATCCTCCAGGTCACTTTCATTATAAAGGCAGCTATTTCCTGGGAACCTTCTTTTTCTGTCATTCACTTGAAGTTGTGGCATGTGACTCAAATCCATTACTGGTTTATCTAAGGTTTGAGCTAAAGCAGAGAGCATGGTCTTCTGACGATGTTCTGCATGTTGAACACGTTCAGTCAGAACCTGCATTTGCAATTCAAGTCCTTGGTGATCCTGCTTATGTCTTTGTAGGTCCAAGTGAAGTGATCCATTCTCATGCATCAGCTTTTGAATATCTTCCTTGTATCCGTGTCTTTCTGATTCAGTTAATGGAGATGACAGACCATGAAGATTCTGTGCAGAATGACTGTGAACAGGTTTACGTCTATGGATATTCTTCAAAAGGTGTGGCTGACCTCTAATGAAATTACTTTCATTTGCAAATTCCCATTTTTCAGGGTCAATTTTCCTGAATCCCTGGTGCACAAAAGAGGCCAAATGCATGTGAATACTAACAAATAAGATAAAACTGATTGAAACAAAAAATCATTTCAAAAATGTGAGGGGAACTAACTCACTTACATAAGTGTTTAGCTGTCTGATAAAGCTGGAAAAATTATTGTGCTTGAAGTATCTAGGCAACAAATCCCTTGCAAAATCTGGAGGATTCCACACAATGAAGCTTTTATTATTCGAACTCCAGGAGACAATTGCATCACAGGATGGATCATCCACCATTTCATATGTCTTTGCAAGAAAAGGAGGCAGTGCATTCGTGCTGCACGAAGCTTCATCCATGATAGGTTTAAACGAAAATCACAACCCCTAGACTAAAATTACGAAACAGAACATCTACTGAGAGCAAAACTTCTTATTATCACACTCCAGACACATAAGCACCTCTTTAAGGATCGTGATGAGCTAGATCTCCTTGCGATACAATCAAGTTGAAGCAAATCTCACCTGATCACACAAACTTCTCACAATTTCAGATCCCTATCAATACAAGCACATGCTTGTTTCCATAACCCCACACTACAGACTGCTTGCTCAATTGTGAAAACAGATTCGTATCTTATATATCCGAGTTTCCAAGAATTCAACATTCCTGAATATCTTTCTTCCTATTGTCAACTAAAAGAAACTTCAAATGTATCATTTAAAAAAAAAGGAAAAAGGGAAAAAAAGAAGCATCTTCTCAGACATTCCAGAAGGTATTCACCCCAAACCAATATATAACCCAAAAGAAACTCCTACTGTCAACCGCAATCTTGACAAGTCAATCCCAACATAAGCAGAACCTCAACCTCACAATTTCAAGAAACTCTACACCTTTTTCCACCCTGTAACCAACCAAAGCTAACACTTTCGCAATCATTTGCAGAAACCCAACATTTTCCAAAGCTCAAAAAATGCAAAAATCACATTATCCTCCAAAAAAAATTAGCCCTTTTTCCAATTTGTATCACAGAATAACAATCAAGATCAAATTTTTCCTGCATTCACACTAAACAACAGTCAAAATTGGACAAGAAAAAGAAAGAAAACAAAGAAAAGTCCATCAGATAAATTTTCCAAATCCATTACATCAAAGTCGTTATTAAAATAAAAATAAAAAGTCATGGGTGTACCAAACTTCACGCAAAAGCATCCAATTATACACCATCAGAGAGCTAAACTCAATCTGACGCCCAGAAAAAAAGTAGAAGAAAATTGTTTAGGCTGCTTCGTCTTCTTCTGAAATGAAATACTCCACTAGTTAGTTGCTACTTTGAGGATTTAGTTATGTTTCTTGGGATCCGTGAGGAATTTACAAAATCAAAAAACATTGGAATTTGTGCAAATTTTCTAGGGCTTAGTGGACATTAATCATACCAAACTAAATACTCCCTCCGTCCCATTATACGATAATGTGACTTGGCACAAAGTTTTTTTTTACACTAGTTTAGATATAAGTAATTTATTAAGAATAAAATAATTATTTTAAAATTAAATTTAACGAAATATATTCTTTTTTTAAAAAAAATGGGATGCAAGAAAACCAAAAAAAATAAAATAATGAACGAATAATTCAAAAATAAACAAATCAATAAACAATTGCTTTCGCAAAGCAGAAGAATAATTTGGTAGATATCAAAAATTAATTAAGAAGTAAAGTATGTAGATCACACTGAAAAAAAAATCTATACGTACTGTGGCAATAATTATTGTATTTTATTTAATTTAGCTTAAAAGAGTATTAATGTAAAAGAAATAGTATCCTGTTTGGCCGAGCGGCTTCGTTGGAAGGTTGTGGATATTGAATTCATTTCTTTCTTAATTATTAATCTGTCTCATTTTATCTTCAAATATTTATTATATTTTTATATTCATAAATAATTTAAATGATTTTGTGTTATTGGTTCTTTTTTAGTTTACACTTTGTTTGGATGGTTGTTATGTGTTGTTTCATAATGTATTCTATTGTATTGGATTGACTTGTATTGTTTTAATGAATACAATGTTTGGATAGATTGTACTGTTCTCTGTCGTTACATAATGTCTTTGAATGATAAACCTACAAAAGAAGAAGAAGACTACAGGGTAGAGCTACTATGAAAATGTAGAGTAAAGACGATGAAATATAATTATTAAATAATAAATAAAGGTAAAATAAGAAGAAAATATTAAGGTAACGATGTGATCACACCAAATCGGTCGTTATATAAAATGGGTCTTTTCGTCGTTACCTAATAATGGATTTAACTAATACGATACAATAGAATTTAAGTAACAATCAAAACAAAAATTGTATTTAAACTAACAATACAATACAATATAATTAACGGGTAACAACCAAACAAGGTGTTAGTTGTTAAGAAGTCCCACATCGGTAGAGGGATGGGAATTTGGTCTCCTTATATGGACTTGGGCAAACCTCCTCTCATGAGCTAGCTTTTGGGGTTGAATTAGGCTCATGTGTCATTTTTTTACATGGTATTAATTAGAGTCAGACACATCCTAATTTGTTGTTCACCGATGTTTGGCCCCCATTTAGAAGTGTTCACGCTCCAGTTGAAGTCTCCATCCCAATTCCCCATTTAGAAGTGTTCACGCTCTAGTTGAAGTTTCGGCGTGCGGGAGAGTGTTAAGAAGTTCCACATCAGTAGAGGGATGAGAATTTGGTCTCCTTATATGGACTACAAACCTACCCCTATGAGTTAGCTTTTGGGATTGAGTTGGACTTGAACAAACCTATCCCTATGAGCTAGCTTTTGGGTTGAGTTGGGCCCAGGTGTTCTATATTTATATTAGTTATCATACATTTTGTTCATTTTACTTGTAAATTATATTAGATATTTTATTTTTGTTGTTATTGCTATAATTTAATTATGATTTTTTTTGTTCTTAATAATTATAAAAATTAGTGACAGAGTTAGAATATCACAAATAAGACGAGAGGTAAAAGAAATACACCAAAAAAATCAAGAAAATTCACATATATATGTAAAAAGTATTCGCGGGTGGCCACCCCAACTGGATTTTCTCTATGTTCAAGGTTCAAACTCGAGATCTTCTGATTAAGAATGAAGCAGTCTCAGCACCGGTGCTATGACAACTCATATCGAAAACGTATTATGTTTTGTTGTTTAGTTAGTGTTGTTTGCTTGTGGATGAAGAAAATGAAAAATCTATTTGATGACGCAACTGCTTTGCTAAGCTAACTAGAATTTCTTGGACCCTCCGAAACCGTGTGGCATTATTTTCCAATGGCATGATGATCTTTCTAATTCATTAAGGAACTAGTTGGTAGCTAGTAATGTACGAAAGAGTTATTTTACGCAGATATTAGTTAGATAGAGTTTAGTTATTCTATATTTATTATATATATAAAAAAAAATGCTATATAGATCGCATTGTGACCTATATATGTATTAGATTACTAATTATAGAGATTTCTAAATTATTAACTAAACATCGAATTATTTTTATATATGAATAACTTATATAAATAATATTAATAGCATTATATATATTTTTTTATATAAAAATGTAGTAAAATATATTGTATTTGTACAAATCCTAGTTAAATTTACCCCTAAATAGTCTCTAATTGAAATTATATGTGTATGCATATGTAACACACTCAATTGTATATGTATATATATGTTTTCAAAGTAAAAATTTAATGTATG
The DNA here is from genome assembly GCF_000226075.1 of Solanum tuberosum. NCBI lineage: Eukaryota > Viridiplantae > Streptophyta > Magnoliopsida > Solanales > Solanaceae > Solanum > Solanum tuberosum. The sequence continues at coordinate 400,142 of NW_006239189.1, read as the reverse complement.
TCTGACCAATTATACGTGTTCTCAAAGGAAATTGGATGTATGTGTATGAATGCAAGTCATCAACAGTATATGTAGCCAACTAGATTTAATATATATCAAAATAGAGAAAAATTAAGAATAATAGCAAAAGAACAATTAGAAAAATTGACAACTTTGTATGGCTCATAACGTACAAAGAAAAGCTAAAAGAAACAACACCCAAATATATTACCTAGATACAAACGCAGCAACCCAATGGGAATGTAATGATAGATCCTATAAAAAGACAGGACAACAGTAAAGATAGCAACAATGTAGACAGTCAGAATAGATAAAAATAAAATGTAAGTACTTACGTCATGAAGAAAGAGACATAAAGAAGAGTCTTTTATATATATTAAAATTGTATGTAAGAGAAGCGGAATGAATGTGAAGCGTATATTATATGTCTTACGATCTCTGGTGAAGCAGCGTTGATTTTTCAATGACCGACTGAAACACCAACGGACAAGTGAAGTTGGGATGGGTAATGCTGAATAGGATTTTTAGATATATACACGTGTATAAGCATATACATGCTATAAAATTACACGTAATTTGGCTATGCAGATTCTTTAATTATTTGAGAAGCGTGACTATAAAGAACAATAAGAAAGTAAAATTAGCTACATCGAATGGTTTTTTCTTAATTTAAGTGTGTTAAGATTAAATTGAAAATGTATTTAAATCATGCACTTTGACCATATAAACTACAAGTCTGCAACTAATTCATGTCATCTGTTCATTATTACTAGGCATCTAGGTGAATTCGTGCATTGACTACACACCACATACTCAGACGATTAGCATGGTCCTCCCTCATTGAAGAGTCACATATTCAGGGTTGACCAAATCATCACTATTTTATCAAGGTGTGGCCACAATCTTAATTGAGTCATTGTTTAGTATGTCCAAGCTTGACAATGTTATGGATATTTGAGTCCCTCAGAACGAAACTTCCTTATGAGTCGTAAGTCTTTGCGCGTAGCTTCTGATCTTTGATATTAAAACTAAAGATAAAGAATTGATAATTGAATCAATAACCGTAATTATTAGACTAGCACTTAAATTAACTATTACAGTATCTATTGATGCATCTTATATGTTTGATCTTGATGTCATTGTACAAAGAATCCTAATGCTTGCTTGGAGAGCGCATAACAAAACCTAATTTAACATCAAATAATAATGTGATAATTTATCTTTTATATGGGTATTTATTTGCAGTAGATATTTATTTTATTAGTAACTTTACATATCCCTCCCACCACTAGACTCTTTAACTCATTATTGGACTGGACTTTAGACCCACGTCTCTTCACTTTGGGAAGGTAAGCCCGACTACTTAGCCAAATACTTCTAAAGGTGAAGTTTAACCAAATGAAATAGAGAAAATCACATTATATATATATAAGACTCTATATTTAGGGAGGACATAATTTAAAAAGGGGAAATTGTATATAATAGCAAACTATTAATTCAAATTAAATGCTATAAATATAGTTTGATTTAATTGTACCCCATAGCAAACTGTTGCTATTGCACCTTTCTCCTGGTAAATCTCGCTCGCCACTCTCGTTCTCTCCCTCGCCTCTCTCATTTTTTATACAAACGCAAGTGTATAAAGTGTGTTTGTGTTTGTATAAAGCAAGAGAAAATTGTATATATACATATATTTTCGTTTCCTTCTCTCCCCTCTCCCAGATCTCGCTCGCCACTCTCCCAGATCTCGCTCTCTCACTCGCCTCTCTCACTTTATACAAAAACGCAAATGTATAAAATGTGTGAAAATTGTATATATACATATATTTTCGTTTCCTTCTCTCCCCTCTCCCAGATCTCGCTCGCCACTCTCCCAGATCTCGCTCTCTCACTCGCCTCTCTCACTTATACAAAACGCAAATGTATAAAATGTGTGAAAATTGTATATATACATATATTTTCGTTTCCTTCTCTCCCCTCTCCCAGATCTCGCTCGCTCAATCGCCTCTCTCACTTTATACAATTGATCTTTTTGTATATGTAATACCAAAGCATATTATACAACTGCTTTCTTTTGTATATGTATAGCGAAATATACATATTTATGTTTGCTATGGAGTCGCGAATTATGCAAACTTTGCTATAGCATACAACTATGAATTTTGTGTTTGCTATATGTGAAAGTTGCTCATTTAAAAATTGGCGTCAAAAAGTGGTTTTCGTATATGTATTTGGGACCCGCATTGATTTTTTTATTATACCTAGTAAAAACTGCAACGTGGTGAATGTCTTTAGAAACTTTGTGTTATTTCATAATCCACCACCATTGTTTTTACCTTGATACATTGAAAGCTTTATAAATTTATCCATAAATTTGATTTAGATACTGAGAATATTGTTTGTGTCAATTAAACACCTAAAAGAATAATAAAATATTCTTATTAAACATTTTTTATATAAATTTCAAAAAAGATTATTCGTGTTTTCAAACATCTATTAGGTAGTTAAGTTAACTATATAAAATATGTTTTATCATTTAATTATACACACCAACCTCAATTGGAACAAATCTAAAATTTAATATCTTATTCAAGCAAATGTGCATGATTAAAGAAAGTGATATACATGGTAACCACTTGACTATATTCACAAAAGTTTTTCAAATTTTCAAATGAATATATCTAATAAGAACATTATAATGTGTTTTAAGTATTTATATAAAATTTATTAATATATTTAAAGAACCATCGATATATTAAACTTTATTTTGTTTTGGCTTTGTCGATAGACTGTTTGTATATTTATTCAAAACAAGTCAAAGTATGTAATAGTAGTAACTATTCTTGATAACACTTCATCTTTTTTTTGAAAATCTCAATTTAAAAAAGAAAAAAGAAAAAAGAGACCTGGAAAGTGGAAAGAACATCTGTTTTTATAATTGAGCGTAGAATTTGTACTTTTCAGTCCAAAATTTTCAAAAGCGTTGATTTCGTACCCCGAATTCAGAAACACAATCATTGAATTTAGCCCCTTTTTGAATTTTGACTTGGTCATCTATTTTTAAATTCCATTTTTACCCCCACATCCCTTTCTTGACAATTTCCTCCCAACTTTCAACTAATCTGGATAATGTGGGTTAAATTGCGATTTAAGTTATATTTCGTGATTAATAATAAAGTATTTATCTTAATACATATCAACCATAGGTAATATAAATTCTATTCTAAACTTAATAACGAAAGAAATCTAATCTTTTTTCATCTAACATAAAATTATTGTATTCTACTTTTTAACTGAAATTATAAATTAGTATAACAGAATTATAATTTCAGAATAATTTAATTCAAAATACCAAGTGACTCGTTAAATTTATGTGAAAAGACTCAACACGTGCACAACCCACGTTAAGAGGACTTTAAATCAATAAACAAAAAAATCTCAGTGGTAATTTCGTAGTTCTCTTTCATATTCAGTGGCAAAATCCTAACTTCATCTGTTCATATTTAGATCAGAAACTTGTCATATTTAGCTCAAAAGAATGTCTTAAGTTTTTTCCCTTTCTATTTCCAGGTTTGGCAAGCCCGGTCCAGAAGTAAACCGGTCGAAGAATTTTAATCCGGTTTAAGTCTTCTATTGCGGAGTATTCGGCGGCGTTGTAATGACTTCCGGCACGAGGCAACCGACATGGAAGGAGAGAGAGAATAATAAGCGGAGAGAGCGGCGGCGGAGGGCGATCGCCGCTAAGATCTTCGCCGGATTAAGGATGTATGGTAATTATAAGCTCCCGAAGCACTGTGATAATAACGAGGTATTGAAAGCGCTGTGTAAAGAGGCTGGTTGGATTGTTGAAGAAGATGGAACTACTTACAGAAAGGTAAACTACTTTTTGCTCAAATATCACCATTTGTGCAAATATATTGCAATTAGTAAAGACGAATTAAGCCGAAAATATCTTTTAATTTCTTACTAGTTTTTTTGCTTTTGAAGATTAGTGCTTCATTTGTGCAACGAGAGGTTCGGATTTAGTAAATTAGTTCTATTTTCATCGCCAAATTTAGAGGAAAAGCATAAGATTGAAAAGACGAATCCTCTCCATAGATTTGTTCTGCTCCGTGTATTTTGTGCATAGTCAGAAGAGAGCTTTCAGAAAGTCTGAACATTTCACCCAGAGGTTAATTTGACGATATTGCCCCTGCTTACTGCCAGGGTCCCACTTTTTCCTTTGAATTTGATGGACTGTATGGACATTTTAGCTGATTCCAGGGTTTTACCAGTCCTGTGTTTCGAAATCCTGAATCTGCAGTCTCTTTATGAAAAGGGTAGTTTAGGAATCAAATCCTAAGGTTCAATAGTAAAATCATGAAAGTACAACACCTTGATGTATGGTATCAGAATCCAAGTCTCTGAAAAGAAAAATATTATTCCTCCTTGTTATGTGACTCCATTTGACTAAGCATTGAGTTTTATAAAAGAAAAGAATTGAAATATTTGGTCTTAAATATGCAAATATCATTTCTGTGGCTATAGACTTTTGACACTAGTTTTAAATATGACGTAATATTTTTGTGACTATACAACTTTTTACACTTGTAATCTGAATATGTATAGAAGCTTGTTGTCAAGGATAAAATGAGATGTTTAAATTATTTCCTTATTTAAAGAAGGGGCAGTTTTATTTAGTCATCACTTCGTCACTTAAAACATAAAGAAATGAGAAGCGAGGAGTTGTGGTTTCATAGGTGAAGCTGTGCGCTTTATAGAAATGTGCATTTCAAATATGATGCACAAAGTAATCCCAACGAGATGCAGTGGGTTCTATGAATCTCAACTTTGAGGAGTTGGATTAATGTAAGCACTATTGTATACTGCATCTGAAGTTTGTTATTTTAATTGTAATTTGATCATTATAGAGAAGTGTGCGCTTCACTTCTCACTTTTCGCTTCAACGCCCATGGACTTTATTGTTCTTTTGTGCTGTTTGCTTTTGAAAACACAAGGAAGGTGTCATTCCATTTTGGAGCAGACTAAAAAGGGAAATAGGTTCACTTAAACAAGGAGTAATATTTCTTGTGGTCTATTTAAATCCTTGCTGGACAGAACTAAACCACCAATATGAGGAAATAAAAAGATATCAACTCCTTTGGTTCCATTATTGTTGTTGGTTCCTTTATCTTTATTTTATTCCAATATTTATTTTCATAATTATAGTTGAGGCTGTAGAGCGTGTGGGGATATCAATTTTGGATGTGATGGGGAGAAAAACTGTTGATGTGCTAGGAGAAGAATGGGTAACATTTTTAGCTGGGTTTGTGGTTTAATCATATAGTTGACATTATCATTGGATATGGACACCCTTTCTCGAAAGTTGTTGGGATGGTAGGGTTACAGTGGTCTAATATTTTTTAGTGCAATCATTCTATGTTTTCTATGGCTTGTTTTGGCAATAGGGTTATGTCCAATTTTTATGTGTGTATTTGGATGCTTTATCATTAACATATAGGACTTCAGTGGTTATGTTATCCAAGTCTTGATCAATGGGATGAGAGGGTGGACCCAACATAACATGATTGCTATGGCTGAAAGTTGAAAAAGAGCTATTTGAAAATACGCAAGATGATGGCAATAAGGATTTTGGATTTTTTTCAAGTAGGCGTCAAGTGGGGCCTAAATTAGGAAATTTAAAGGCCAAGAATAGATGTGGTTGGACAGATAAATGCTTTTAAATGGTTACTAAATTAGGAGTTTCAAAACATTAAGTTCAAAATATTTCGGTACAAATTGAAGATTGTTTTACGGGAATAGACTTGGCTCTTTTTGGACCAAGAGAATACTCATCATCTTGCTGTGGGTAATTTGGCTTTTGCACTACTTCGTTAGCCATTTCAAGCTACTGGAAATCTTGTGTTGGGGAAAAATAATTCACTGAAATGTTTAATTTAATAATCCACAAGTCTCAATTTAATATTTCTAGTTTGACAGATGTATCTATTAGATTTAGGGGAAAGAGTTGAATATTTGAATTGTCCTAATTAAAAAAAAGAGTTGAATATTTGAATTGTTTATTGATTATTAGCTAGAAAGATGTAGGTTCATATGTTGACCTGTCGCCTGTGGAGTATAATGTAGAGGAGAATTGTGATAAAAATAGCAAACTTTGCCTGCATAACTGTTACTATATGAAGCTGAAGACATTGCTTAAAGGGACACCGTTATGGTGAGGTTTTAAAAGAGAGTATCTTTTGGGACAAATAATATTTCAACTATGTTCTTTAATTTCTTGTTGCTTCTTTGGACAGCAAACTTACTTTCAATTGCTGAGCCACAGTTACATCTGCTTGAAACTCTGTGGTTGACCTTAACTGGAAGATTTCTTTATAATGTGTAAAGAAGTATGGAATTCTGCAAATAAATGTTGATGGCTTTTTGGTTCTCTTAGTCACTGTTTTGACTTGGTAGCCACCAAATGTATTAGCCGTGATACTGGTTGTCATAAAAGGGCATTACATTGTTGCTAGCTTCTTTGCCAAATTATTAGATGCATGAACTATCATGTGGATACCAAACACAAACAGGGCATTGTACTCTCAATCTCTCGACATGTTTTTTTTCTTGAAGAGAAGTTGGTTGGTCAGTGTGGTGGGAAGTTGGTTCCCTACAGCATACAAATATGTGCACCTTTACAAAAACATAGATGTAGGCTAAGTTGCTTGGACTCTCCACTTTTGGTGCCGCACCCATGTCGACACGACATGGGTGTGGGTGTGGGATCCGTGTCCGATTTGGTCAACGGATTTCGGTCTTTGACCAAAATCGATGGGGAAAGTTTGGACAATTTTAATGATTACTATAATCAATACAAAAGCTAAGGTGAAATTGAAGAAAATGGAATACCTTGTATATAGAAATTTCTGTGTCACTCCTTTTCCTTTAATCTCCTTTCATGATTCTCCTCAAGTTCTCCAAATAATATCTGTTAATTTAGGTTTTATAACTCTATTTTTAAATATTTTAATTGTTTTTAGGCGAATCCCCGCAGCCATATCCGTACATGGATTCATATCCCCAAATCTTAAAAATTAGATCATGAAAGATCCAACCTCTAGATCTGCACCCGTATCGGACGCCCGCACCCGAGTCCGAGCAACTTGGGATGTAGGTACTCCTCATTTCAAGAGCGAGAGCTTCTGATTTCGATAGGGATTTTGGTGCTACTGATAGATGTATGCAAATGAGCTGATATATTACTAACTGGTAAATCAATGCATTCTTTTGTTGGAGCATTGATGTATATCTGGTATAAGTAATAACTAAGTTACACTTCACCTCTAATTTAAGCAGTTGCAGTCATGTAAAGGGAACAATTTTAAGCTTTAAAAAGATCTGGAGACCTCCTTAATCATATAATCTATCAAGTCAGGGCATTGCAAATGTCAGTTCTCTTTCTGCTTTTATAGCATAGTTCTGGGGAAGGGTTCGCTATTGTTATTATTATTTGATTTGCCCCTTTGTTGTTGCTTATCATTTGTTCTCTTCAGCAGGGATGCAAGCCAGTTGAACGCATGGATATCGGTGGTTCTGTCTCTGTAAGCCCTTGTTCATCTTACCAACTGAGCCCTGGTGCTTCATATAATCCGAGTCCAGTTTCATCATCTATCCCTAGCCCGATCTCATCCCATTATGTTTCCAATGTCCAAAATAATTCTGATCCCAACTCTCTTATTCCTTGGCTTAAGAACCTGTCATCTGGCTCATCACCATCCTCGTCTAAGTTTCCCCATCATCTGTGCATTCCTGGAGGTTCTATAAGTGCTCCTGTGACTCCACCTTTGAGCTCTCCCACTGCCAGTACTCCTAGGATGAATGATAATTGGGAAAATCCCACGGCCAACTCTACATGGATACAGCAGCATTATCCCTTCTTGCCATACTCAACCCCTCCTAGTCCGGGTCGCCAAACCCCACCGGATTCAGGATGGCTCTCTGGTGTTCAAACTCCACAGGATGGGCCTTCATCTCCCACATTCAGCCTTGTCTCGTCAAATCCATTTGGATTTAAGGAGCCATTATCAAATGGAGGGTCTCGAATGTGGACACCTGGACAAAGTGGGACATGTTCACCTGCAGTTGGACCTTGTATGGATCAAACAGGTGATGTACCAATGTCGGATGTTATCTCAGCAGAGTTTGCATTTGGCAGCAATATGAAGGGTGTAGTAAAGCCATGGGAAGGAGAAAGAATTCATGAAGAGTGCATCAGTGATGATCTTGAGCTTACACTTGGAAACTCCAGCACTAGGTAAAAAGCCCTTCCCTTCATCTTTGTCAAGCTTTTTCCAAGTATTTGTTTGTTGGAAGTGTCTGATTGGTGCTTCATTTGCTGCTTTGCAGATAGGGAGTGTGTAAGGATGTAAAAATCTATGCTTATACGATCATCGCAAAGTTTGGACATTTTTTAACTTCCTTGTGTTGATCATCCCTTCCGAATGTGAAGATACTCTGGTATGGTGAAAATCACAAGTCTCAAATACAGGGTAGGAGCAGTCTTGTTTTTTTTTCCCCAAGAATAGGCTCATGTGGAGCCTCTTTTTTTTTTTTCCGATTGGGTTGTGGGAACGTTATCCTATTTTCTCTTATATTCTCCCCTCTTCTTTTTAATTCTTTGACCTTTTCAGTGTCGAATATGTTTGTAGTTACCCTGTTGTAATTGTTCACACGATATAGTAGTAGCTAGAGTTGACCAACAAGAATATATCTTTCATTTCTAAACAGAGTGCTTTATTGATGAGTAGGCTCTATCAAGATTGCCCAAGTTGTGATACCCACAAAGACTAATGTAATAACTGCCCATTGAATAATCTTGAATGTATTGGAATTCTGAGCCTATTAAGCAATAATGGAGGATTCTTAATGATATTTCAAAGGTTTGAACAATTTTGGCTGGAGTTGAGAGATGAGGCTGCCATCAAATTCTTAACAGTTCATCAACTGTCAATTTTATTCTATATGTCAGTGTTTTAAAAGGCAGACGTTTTATGTAGTACAAGGCGAAACTTAAGCCTCAAGACACGGGGCGTAGTCTCATACATATTCAATTTTATAATTTAATTACTAAGAAAAGTAAAACTTTCAATTATTTTACAAATAAATTTGATAAATAACCTATAATATATATATATATATATATATTACCAATAATGAAAGAAAAAAAGTATTACAATTACTATTTGAGAAATATCATTACACCAACAATAAAAAATATGATTTAAAGCAAAAAAGATTAAAAAAAACACCCAGGGCGTATGTTTTTACATCCAAGACTTACATTTTTACGTTTTGAACTTACACCCTATGAATCTACATCTTTCATTTGCGCCCCAAAGCGTTTTTGGTACGCCTCGCCCCGAAACTCGCCCCAAAAAATGTTTTTGAACACACTGCTATATTATTCAAGTTTATTTTAATTACCCCAATGGTGTAATGCTGTTGACTTCTAGGGGAAAAAGAGGAAGATCACTTTAATCTCCTTTTTTGGAGAAAAAAGTGGCTCACAAGGAGTGGAAAAGAACACTTTATATTTGATCTCTAAGTCGGTACATAGCAATCTAAGATGGACCATCACTTGTAGGAATGACATAATGCTAATCCATGTTCCACACGGCCATGGAAGCATCAGCTTTTAATCTATAAGCTACATGAGAAACACAAAATGTAATAAATATTCTACATCTTGCTATCATACATATCCAGATAATAGAAAGGCAGGCCAATTAACTTGTCATTGCCCAGAAAAGTGTACCCAAGTCCCACAAGTTTTTGAAATGTGGCAGCAACACTTTCAAATGCAAATCTAGAATTGGGGTTATCAAGAACAATGGATTAATAATCGCATAGTTCTTTTCATCCATTTTTTCCTTTTCCATATTGAATGCCAAATTGCCAATAGATTCAATTGAGCTTGGATATTCTCCCAGCAAAGATCATGATTATATTTACAATTTTTTCTTTCTGCCAGACTGTACAAATCACTATATCTATTTAATCATAATTCACAAAGAATAGTAGTAATCAAGCTCCAAATTACCAACCCAAACGTTATGTACAACACACTTGAGACGTAAATGACCTTCAGAGCTTCTGGTATAAATCAGTGAGTGCACGATATAGGGTGGCTGCAGCAGGGGGATTTGGCAATGAGCCAAGGAGAATTTCTGAAGCTTTTATTGACTGGCTACCATAAAATCTGGAGTTTTCCCGTGTTCGGGTAGTCACAACACTCCCTTGTAGGGAACACCCAACAAAGGCACCTGTACCAAAAAAAAAATTTTAAAAAAATACCACTTTAAACATGGATATAAGATGTAACTAGGCTGTTAGAGAGAAAGCATCAACTTAACTTCCTGTGATATAAATAAAAGGTGTATTCATAATAAATGCAGTGAGAAAATTGGTTTGAGGCTCACTAACTTTCCTGAACTCTTTTAAAGTTAAATTAACATCAACAAAAATTCTATGATCATTTTCTGATGAGCAAATTTTCTGCATAATTGATTATTCCAATTTTTTTTCCACAGACAAGAGTGTGGAATATAATTAGATGAATATTGTCTGGCCATCAACAATCGTGTTGATATAGAAAGCAGATATATAACACATGCCAACTCTATCTTGCAATAACTGAACATACATATCAAATAACAACATGCACAATATATGTGGAGTCACAAACAAAGTGGACTTGATACCTTTACTGCAGCTGTATGTATAACAAGCGGCATAGCCACCAGTACCGGCACGAAGATCAGCTTCGGCAGTTCGTCCAATGATCCCCGCAGCAGCACTCACACCAGCTCCAAATGAAAGATGTGCATCACCGCCAAAAGTTTTGACAGCATCAGTAGTTCTCAGGACAATAATGAAGTCAGTAAGTTCTCCACCAGCCTACAAAATAAAAATCTGTTTCATGATTTACTGATGGCAAGTTTGTCTGAAAAGATATGATATTTCGATTAACCTCCTTACAAAATTAGACACTTCTTGAAGAAACAACATTAAAGAAAGAACAGAAAAGCTGGAACTTTCAACAAATTGCTAATCCTCTCTAGTATCTAACTTCTGAACATGCATCATTCACTGATGATCAACTCTAAACAGATTCGGACAGGGCTTAGTATGAAATCCAGAGAAAAACTGCAAAGCACCTCTTTTCCATCCCAAATCATCTCAAGATGGTATCTGAATTGCCTAGTTACCCATGATCATCCAAAAGTCACTGGGTAAGGATTTCACATGTGGCAATCAAGACACCACCGTCCATGGGGAGCCATATGCAATGCTAAGATTTATTATTTCTTCCCACAATGGCGAATGCCTCTCAATACAGATAGGCAAAGTGGCAATTATCCTCAATCCAAAATCAGTTGCAATCTATATGAATCCTCTATATCTGCACCACTCTATACAGGTAGGAATAATCCTTAACTACATTTAGCAGACATATAGTAGTAAATTTATTCACCTGAGCACCCCATCCCACACCGAAAGAAGAAATGGCCGAAGGGGGAGACCACGAACCATCTTCTCTACGTGCAATCACCAATCCAGTTCCGACATTGTAGGTTACCATCACTCCAACTTTCACGACTGTAAGTATGGCAAGGCCTCTTGCATTTTGTAGAATAGCTTCTGGAATTTTCTTCTCAGAACTCAATATACCAATCTGAAATTTTTTGTTCAGAGTATTTCAGGCAGCCAATAAATCAAGAAATTAAATAAAAAAGAGATCATGCTTGCTTATTGTTTGCATATAAGATGCATACCAGTAGAACTCCAAATGGTGGGTGAGATGTTAGAAGGTAATTAGTACAATAATGCAGCAATTGGTTTCTTTCAAATCAGACTGAAGTATATAGCAGAGAGATATACATATTGTGGGGTGAGATATCAGTGTTTGCTTCAGTAGTGTAGATATGTAAGAGATGCAAAATTTAACATATAGATAGAACTTCATACCTTTTCATATCCCCGAATAGTGTTAGCGGCCTTATAAATTTCGTATTCCATTGACTGTCCCCACGGGAAGTTTACCCAGGATCTCAATGTGCTCAAGTCAGTGAGGTCATGGGTTGGCAACTGAGCAGCACGGCTTACTTGATCCATTAGGTATGGCTGCACAGACTCAAGCCGTACACAACATACATCACATACTCGTTGTGGTTCCCCAGTGCAAAATTTTTCAGGGAGCAAACTCCTTCCTTTAGTACATTCATTGCAAAATAATCCTCCACAAAATCTACAATGATGCCTGCTACACATGATAGGGTGGAACCGCACATTACATAACATACAAGTGGAAGATGCACTGTCAGGCAACCATTTAGGAGGATCTGCCTCAAGAATTTCCTGGGCATTACCAAAATTAGCTTCTGTGAGGGTTTGAGCCATCTCTTTCCAAGCCTGCTCAACGAGATGGCTTGATATCCACGCCATGTTGCCTACTATATCACCAGACGCAAGAGAATGCACTTTTCCTCGTGCTGCGAGTAACATATCCAGAACCACATCCCACATTGTCAACTCCTTGTCTTCCCCCATGCACTGATTCCAATCTGTGTCACCTTCGGGAAGGTACCTTCCATTTGAGCAGAAGCCTCTACTCCACTCATCATGCTCACTCTTCGACATTGGAGGAACTGATACAGGTATCCAAGACCCAGTTTCACCAAAAAGTGGTGAATCGTAGCAGAAATATTTTTCTTGATTTTGGTGGCACATACTTCCGTCTACATTTTGAGATGACTGAGTTTCACATTCTATATTTTCAGTTAATTGTGGGTAAAGAAGGTTTCTTTTTATGTCACTTTCGTTAGTCTCTTGAATTAAATTAACATTAGAAACTTCAGCTTTAACCATTCCATTAGTTGTGTGTGCCCCCTTCTCATAGTTTTCTTTTGTGCACAAAGGTGAATCATGATCAGTTTCTTGCTGTCCACCCATGGGCTTGCCCATGATATAACTCTTATCGTTGTTTACATGACCTGCACTTTGACCAAATGATTCAGAACCACATTTTCCTCTTTCATCCCAGTTGCTGCTGATAATCTTCTCAGAACTCCTCAAGATATTGTTCTGTCTCAGGGTTATAGAATCTTCTTCAGATTCCTCTTTCCAGCCGTCCATATGATACCTCTCACTAGCTTCTCGAGTGTCTTGAAATGACTGTTTACTGAAAAGTTCCTCGGCTTGAGTATCTAGACGACTCATCGAACTTGTGTTCTCAGGAATTTCATTCATTAGGTGTACAGCTACTCTGTTATATTCTTCATGCTTACCCGTTTTTACAATGTTTGAACATATGACTGGCTCAAAATCATCCAGGCCTGTGCTATCTCCAAACTTACTACAGTCCTATCACCAAAAAACATGATAAGTGTGCATTCTCATCTCAAACTTTAAAATTAATACTGCAACATTTTGCCTACATGAATAAATAATTAACAGGATAACATTAGAACAACTAACTACTAACAATTGGCAAATATCTCTACTTCACCCAACAAAAGAAAAAGATCTCAATAATTTGAAACGGGACAGACCAATGAAGAGACAAGTAGTAACTATCAGCATAAAACTAAAACTTCCAACACATGACTGTTCGCTTACCTTTTGGCGAAGAAAACTTTTGGAAATGCTTACTTACATACAGTTGATCTAAGATGAAGTGGGATATTTTGAACTTCCTTTCGTGATTAAAAAAAACTAGAAAGTCACATCTCCTACCATTGATGAGAGACAGCTAAGTTGTAGCAGAAAGGTATTCAATATTCAGCAGCAGCTACTTTACTTGTTATCATATATACTTCTGATTTTAAATTTTTAATCACCATTGGAACTACCCACCCACCCGAACAGAAAAAAAAAAGAACGAGAAACAAAGGAAATTCATCTTTTCTTTTTTTCTCAATGACTAATTGAGATGATGACTACTTAACCCCACACTTTAACTGCCATTTTACTCTCCACAGATAATTGCACCCCAAAATCCTTTGATTATTTACTTTGAATAAATAAACCTCAAAACCACAACTTCTTCAGAGAAATCCCATTGCCTATATTACTGTATTTTTTTATAAAGTCAAATCTCCATACGAATGATATCTCATTCGTATTCCAAGTTCGTTAGTAATCGTTTACGGTGGGTGGATAAGCAGGAAGGGATCCCTGTGGTTAGACTAACTGGCCGAGAAGGCTAGTGAGGTTCCTGCTATGGTGAAGTGAAAGATCTTTCACTATAGTGGGAAGAAGACAGGTGGGAGCGAGCCGAGCGAGAGCAAAGCAAGTTTCAGTGGTGGGCTGTCTTCGCGGTCCCATTTTAGACATAGTAAGAAGAGTAGAACATAACAAAATCCACATTTTTTTACTCTTGAAAGCTCATTAATTCCTTAACTAAAATAGGACAATTCTTTTTGGATAACCGTGGTGTCCCGATTGGCTAATTCCACACCCAGTGAAGATTGAGGTGGTCTGTGACTGGGCTAGGCCCACCTCAGTGTCAGAGATTCGGAGTTCTGTTGGGTTGGCAGACGGTTCGTCGAGGGCTTCTTACCAAAAGTATTGATTTCGATATGGCAATCAATATCTAGCACACCATATCCAACTCTAAAAGCAGGTACCGCAATTGGCTAATTCCACGGTATACCTGCCACCTCCATCTTGGGATAGGTACCAAGAGTGTCCACCAAGGCTAAAACAGATAAAAAGATATCACCTTGGTGTTTCTCTGATGGGATTTGAATCGTGAGACCTCACCATCCTCAACCCACTTCATTGACCACTAGGCCACACCCTTGGATAGCAAAATAGCCCAAATTTCTTCCGATAAATCTCACCAATAAATTCAACAACTAACCAAAATCATAATTTTTGAAACACCGAAAATTTTACTAATAAAGACAACAACTTTATGCAATTGAAGCAAAACCCAAAACTTGGCACAAGTCAAAATCGATTAAACAGCAGCCCAAACAAATATCGGTTCGTCTGATCAAGTCCAACCAAATCGAACAGCACAGAATATACCACAAATCTAAAAAAAAATCAATCAATATAAGAAATGGTAAAAGATGAAGAATCGCAGAGAGAATTACCGATTGAAGAAGTGGATTAGAAACCCTAGAATAAGAAGTTGAAGAAGGATCAACTTCTCCTGGAGTAGCAAACTTGGAATCCGAATTGTGATGGGGCTCCATTATTTAAACATCGTTTGGTGGGTAATTAAATTAAATTAACTTCACAATCAATAAATAAATCTTCCCTTTTTTTTTTCTCCTACGGTCTATCTTCTTTTCGTCGTAAAAATTGAGAAATTGGACGAGACTTGAAAGAGAGAATATAGAGTTTTGATTGATTAGAGGATGAGATGGTCATGGAACTCGTGGCGTGTCCTTTTAGGTGTCTCTAATTTTATTAGTATTATTAAGTAGGCAAAAGACATAAATTGCCCCCAAAATTTGTACCAAAAAGTTATTTACACACTTTAACTAATGGGACGACCTATTACACACTTTAACTACATAAAAGTATATTTATTTCCCCATTCCGTCACCCAACCCAGGACATTATGCCTAGAGTGAGAGCCACTCGACTCCTAGTGAAGCCACGTAATAAAAGACCCCAATCCTTTTCATTTTATCCAGACCCGTTTCTTTTCACCCAAATCCGTTTTATTTTACCCTAGTCCATTTATTTCACCCACCCGTTTCCTTTCTCTAAGAACATCAAAACCTAATCATAAATTTCGTCTGTAAATCCTAATTTTAGCTAAAGATTTCTTCAATTCTGTAGTGTTTTTGAAGCAGATGATGGTGACTTAGTAGATTCTCCCATGTTAGATATTATTTTTTGTAAGTTCTTTTTTTTTGCGGGAGAAGGACACCAGAACAGGAGGGGCTGTGGAGAGAGAAAGGACACCAAAGTTTTTCAGAGAAAGAATTGAAGAAGCAGAAATTTTGTGAAAATGAAAAAGAGAGGAATGAATCAAAATGGAAAAGAGATGAATGAATAATAATGAAAAAGAGTTACCTTTGATTCAAAAGAAGGAATTTTGAACTATGTTTGAATTTAGGGTTTTTGATTAAGATTTTTGGGTGAAAATTTAGGGGTTCTTGTTCATTAGGGTCGGGTGGGTGGGTTATAAGAAGAGGATGGGAATATAACCGTTGGATTGGGTTTTTTTAATTAAAAAAATAAATAAAAATGGCTTTATTAGCGTGTTGACACACTCAACTATGTGGAGCGAAACGCACCTTGAGTTGAGTGACGGAAGGGGAAAATAAATTCACTTTTATGTACTTAAGGTGTGTAATAGGTCTCTCCATTAATTAAAGTGTGTAAATGACTTTTGGGTACAAGTTTAGATGGTAATTTATTAAGTACTCTCTTCGTCCAACGTGGTGTATTATATCAAAAATAATTATCTAATAGTATTTGTTTACTTTAAAGTTAAAAGGATAATATGATAATATTACCCCTGTTATTAGTATTTTTTAAAAGGGAATAGTAGACTATTGTTGGATAGAGGGAGTAGTAAAACTTGGTGTGGCCTTCTAATACATTTTCTAACATTACACTCTTTTTGATTAATTAATTTGATAAATATTCTTTTTTTTAAAAATAACAATAAACCAATAGTTTAAAAAGGGAAAAGGAAATAAGTCTTCAGACATAAGACTATTTAAAAAAAAAAAAAATCCTCATTTTATTATTCACTCAATCAAGTATGAATTACAACCAATTGAACCTACTCTTTTTTATTTCTTTTAACCCCTCCCTCTGAGCTTTTACCTTTTTTCCTCCTGATGACTCAATCACTCGAATTCATTAAGATTGAAAGTGAAGGGTGCTTACCCTCCAATCAACTCTCTCTTGTTTTGTTTGATGTCTCTCTTGAACCTACTCATGTAGGAGGTTAGCAAAGTTTTATTTTATACATTTTAAGTTTTCTATTGATTCATAAGAATATCAAAATTAATAAAAATATGATCTGTCTACTCGTTTAAATTAGTCAATAACTCACTTATTTATTAACTTTACCTCATTTTAATTCATGGGAATTCAATTTATCTAAAACTTATGCTGATTTAAGCTAAACATGTAATTTAAATTAATTTTAAAAAAAAAAACTAGTCAAATATCTAAAAGTTTACTTGTTAGTATGTTATATGCTCTTTGTTCGTAAAAAAGGAAGAAAGTACATGGTGATATACAATGTGTGTATATCAAAATTGAGGTGTTTATGAGTTCATTAAAAAAATTATTTGATCATGGTGTCAAATGTCAATTATAAGTGCTTATCTATGTTTGAAAATCAAAACTCTCTTCAATTTTAAACTATAGATATTTAAAGTTTTAAACTATAGACATTCTCCTCATATTTTAATTAAATTTTATCATGATTTACGTACGATATTAATAACCTTATCTAAATAACTTCATATATGTCTTTAAAAATCAAATGGTTGGATCAAGGCAGTTGCGAGATACTTATAAGTTATACCAATAAGATGTGTTTAGCCTAAAAGTTGAAGGATCTATTTAAAAGCCTATTTATATCGGTTGTAAAGATCAATTTTGAATTTGAATCAAATTATTACTAAAAATACATGTATAATTACATAAATACCAATAACTTTAAAGGACATATGAATGGATTTTGAGCAAATTACAACATTATAGTAGTACCAAACAAATGACAAAAAATTTAATTGACTTTTACATTTTTAGAATTGCACCAAAATACAAGTAATTTGTGATCACCAACCTCCACCACTAAAACCACCACCGCTATGATTGCCGCCACTCCAACTACTACCACCGTGATCATTGCTCCAACCAACACCACCACCAATGTTCCCACTTGTGTCACCGTGATGATGACCACCACCTCCACCACTAGTATTATTTGTGCTAGCATCATGAGTATGACTTGTACCCATATTATTATTATTATTGTCACCACTAACATAATTATTATCGTTACGATCAGTACTAACATCATTTTTTTTCGTTGTATCGCCACCATGACATCGATTATCTTTCCCACCATCATTATTATTATCGCAATCATCAATTTCTCCTCTTGAACGAACTGGCGCGGAACTTTCGCGAGTTTTTTGTGTTTTATTATCACCACCACCACTATATGGATTATTCTTACGTTTCGTGGAGGATTTTGCACATGCAAATATAACTATCGCCATCATCGAGATCGAAGCAGCTATCATGCCAACCATGAATATTGTTTGCCCGGAATTCTGAAATGCAAGACTTGCTCCATTTTTTGTAACAGAAAGCCTAACCATTTTCTATCTATTTTTTTTTTCTCCTCTGGGTTGTAAGAGATATTTTGGATACTTAATTATAATTGATCATTTTTTTCAAGTTGCTGCTATATATAATGAAAAATAGGGGATTAGGCTTAATTAATGAAACAATTACGAGGAAGCCAAGTTCATCACGACCTATATCAAGTCAAATTCTAGAATTCATACTTTGATGTGAATTTAATACTCCATACTCCTTCCGTTCAATAATAGTTGTCCGCTATACTATTTTAGGATGTCTAACAATATTTGTCTACCTTATGAAATCAATGAATAATTTTACACGTAGTTCCTCATTTACCCTTATCATTAATTATAGTTATTGACTCATTTCCCTGTTACATTTTTCAAGACATTATATTTATTATATTTAAAGGGTGATATAATAATATTACCCTTCTATTATTTATAGTTTCTTAAGAAGTATGTAAAGTCAATAGTGGACAAGTATTATTGGACAAAGAGAGTAAGTCTTAATTCCCGGACCACCAAAATTGTAGTATTAAAATGGTGGGGGAATTTCAATTTTCATGTTTAGTTTTGGTTGTTGGTGTGGAATATTAAATGAACGAATTATTCTTGTCCTTTGTCCAAGTCATTGTATGGTTGATTAGTTTATTTTGACCCAGATTATTCTTGACGCGGGGAAATTAGAACGAGCTAATGAGAAAAGTAAAATGCAATTCTATTATAATTTTAAAATTAAGTTTTGTGGATGATCATGAAGTCATACGGTCGTCTTGTTCGACTGCTCATTGATTTTTGTATCTATACTAGATTTTGTTGCCTGTGCTATGCACGGGCCCAATAACATAAATTGTATGTTTTGGGGCTAATAATGAAATTTTTGAAGCGATTGTTTGCGTGGATAAAGGAATAAGTTTTTTTATCACAAACATGTACTTTCTTTGATGCTATTGAAGGCACAATAAGACTACCCACATACAACATTTTTGAACAATTTTATGTTGTCAATTATCACGATTTAATTTTAAGAATCAGTCAATTTTTTTTTCTGTTTTTTTAATAAATATTTTAAGTTGTCAATTATCACGATTTATTGTATTTTATACATAATTTTTAACGATAGATTAATTTCAAGAATCAATCGAATTTTTTTAAATGTATTTATTTTTGAAATATTTTATGTTGTCAATTATCATGATTTATAGTATTTTTACGATAGATTCACTTCAAGAATCAGTG
>NW_006239189.1:358992-376624 GCF_000226075.1 Solanum tuberosum | reverse complement strand
TGTAAAATATATATATTCATTTTAATAGTGGAAAGTTTAATAAAGTTGAATGAGGCATGTACAAGATTGTTTTTTTAATTTTTAGTCATTCCAGAAAAACGTTACTGTGAGTCACGTTTTAACTGTAAAACGTGCCTCAGAGTAACGAATTATAAAACGTTACTGACAATAACGTTTTATGTCTGTTTACTCTGTCAGATTTTTGTCTTTTTGTTATTCAATTTTTTTGAATAAAATATAACCTAAAACGTTACTGTGAACTACGTTTATACTAGTTTTGTAAAAAATTTTTAAAAAACTTATTATTTTGATAAATTAATTTTAATAATGGCTTACTTTGATAAAAAAAATTCCTAGTTTGTGTCATCAACTTGGACTAACCACAAGGAAACTTGTCAAAACAAAGATAGAAAAGAGTAGGGTAAAATAACATAACTCATAAATGAATTTTTCAAGGATACAATTCTTTCGGTCAATATAGCTTATTTTGGAATAAATATTTTTATTTGAACAAAAAGTAAATTTGTCAATACATGCATTTGAAATATACCTCTTTAATTTGAGCATTAGTTCATTAAATTTTAAGCAATACCTTGTGATCTATATATTGCAATGTTCCCTTGTGAATAAGATGATCTATTCATGATAATTAATCTCATGATTCATTTTTGGTTAAGTAAATTTACGTGTTAATTAGCTTGGTCAATTATGTTTAATCAAATATATATGACTCATATTTTCTACTATATTATAAAAGAGAGTTTAGGGCCAAGTATAATATATAATATTCAAGATTGGGACTTTTCTTAATCTTGAATATTATATATTATACTTGGCCCTAAACTCTCTTTTATAATATAGTAGAAAATATGAGTCATATATATTTGATTAAACATAATTGACCAAGCTAATTAACACGTAAATTTACTTAACCAAAAATGAATCATGAGATTAATTATCATGAATAGATCATCTTATTCACAAGGGAACATTGCAATATATAGATCACAAGGTATTGCTTAAAATTTAATGAACTAATGCTCAAATTAAAGAGGTATATTTCAAATGCATGTATTGACAAATTTACTTTTTGTTCAAATAAAAATATTTATTCCAAAATAAGCTATATTGACCGAAAGAATTGTATCCTTGAAAAATTCATTTATGAGTTATGTTATTTTACCCTACTCTTTTCTATCTTTGTTTTGACAAGTTTCCTTGTGGTTAGTCCAAGTTGATGACACAAACTAGGAATTTTTTTTATCAAAGTAAGCCATTATTAAAATTAATTTATCAAAATAATAAGTTTTTTAAAAATTTTTTACAAAACTAGTATAAACGTAGTTCACAGTAACGTTTTAGGTTATATTTTATTAAAAAAATTCAATAACAAAAAGATAAAAATCTGACAGATTAAACAGACATAAAACGTTATTGTCAGTAACGTTTTATAATTCGTTACTCTGAGGCACGTTTTACAGTTAAAACGTGACTCACAGTAACGTTTTTCTGGAATGACTAAAAATTAAAAAACAATCTTGTACATGCCTCATTCAACTTTATTAAACTTTCCACTATTAAAATGAATATATATATTTTACATATATATATTCACATATATAAAGTTCTCTTTTCTTCTCTTTTCATACATAGATAATACTTTTGCAAGGAAAATAAGTTGTGAGGAGGCTTTACTACAATATCAATTAATTCCTTTGTCTCTTCTATTATGATGTAGCCATTATTTTATTTTTTAATAGTTGGTTTGCTTACTTATTACATCAATTTTAATTCAATAACTTCTTTATTGATAGTCTAATATTTAATAATGATAAGAAACCGATTGGTCTAAAATTTGGAAGGGATGTTATCTTAGGCTTGAATTAAGAAGATCTCTCATATATATGATTTATTTACAAATTTTGAAATGAAATGATACAAGACAAGCTCCAATTTGTGTAAAGTCATCCTCGCCTTTTTTTCCTTTTGTTTAAAAAAATATTGTCTATGTGATAAGAGAAAGAAAAGAGAAAATCATATATATTTCAAATGAAGGTATGTACAAAATATATTTATCCATTTTAATAGTGGAAATTTGAATAATGAATGAGAGATGTACAAGATTGGATTTCAATTTTCACCATTGAGAAACGTTACTGTGAGTCACGTTTTAGTTGTAAAAACGTGCTTCAGAGTAACGAATTATAAAACGTTACTGACAATAACGTTTTTATGTCTGTTTACTCTGTCAGATTTTTGTCTTTTTGCTATTCATTTTTTTTTGAATAAAATATAACCTAAAACATTACTGTGAACTACGTTTATACTAGTTTTATAAAAAATTTAAAAAACGTATTATTTTGATAAATTAATTTTTATAATAGCTTACTTTGGTCAAAAATTTCTCAAACTAGTGTAGGATAAACATGAGCCATAACTAGGATAAAAAATTTATCACAACAAATAGTGCCAATAGTGTTGTGTATGTATACCTTTTGAATGCTTCTACTTATCTATACCCAAGGGCAGAGCTACGGTGGTGTCAGGGTGACATCTTTCATCGAAAAATTACACTATATATAGGTCAAATCTTACTTTATGTTATTATACATAGTATTTTGAACACCCTCAAAATCAATGAAGACTTGTAGCCAGTGGCGGAGCCAGGATTTTCGTGGAGGGGGTTCAACATATAAAGAAGTAAATAAAAAAATGGAGCAAAACGAATCGGGGAAGAAAAAAATTATCCTTAATCTGTTAAATTTAATTTGCCTTGTCAAGCCGCGTTTAACTTTGTTTCCTACTTTTACCCTGCTTCATTGATTTTCTTTTTTAAAAAAGTGATTTTTTTTTCTTTTATTTTTTTATTGTTTTACTTTATTTTGAATTTTTAAATAAATTAAATTCGTGTTCATTCAATCATATGTTACTTTAAAATTGTTTGATACTCTTTACAAACGTGTGGGGATTGAGTTACTAATATTATAATGCATATTAAAAGGATAAATAAATGGCATCGCCAATTTTTTGTTCATTTATTCAATTAATAAGGTTTTCAATCGGTGAAAAATAAAAGAAGAATAATCAAATAAATGTAGTTTACATCTCTCTAGAATAGAAATGAAAAAATGAGAAAAAAATATCATGAATAATCATGCCTTTCAAATTTGTTCGTTCGATTAAATTTAGTGTAACTTATCTTTAAAATATTTTTTCTCTATCTCAAATTCAAGTTTAAGAATAATTGACAGTTTTTTAAAAAGTTCCTTTGAATTACTATATAAAAAAAGAGTTACGTAAAAATAAAATGAGCAATAGAGATAAAAAGAATAAAATACAAAAAATGAAAATAATGTGCCTAATTCCCTATATTCAAACAAATGAATATTGAAAAGGAGAAATAACATTGAAAAAAATAAGCCCAAAAAGTAATAATAAAGCTCCAGCCCAAAAATATTGAGCCCATCTCAGCCTAGCTATTTGATTTTCTAAATGAAGAAAAGAAAAAGAAGTGTTGCCGTGCGGAATCGAACCCAAGGCGTCCAGGCAAATTCTTGAACACCCTTAACCACTGAGCCAGCCTCTTTACTTATATTAAGGGGGTTCATTTTAATATATATACACATGGAAACAGAATTTGACCTTATATATACAGTGTAATTTTCCGACGAAGGGGGTTCGGGTGAACCCCCTTGCCACCATGTAGATCCGCCCCTGCTTGTAGCGCAATGACAAGGGTATGCGCGAAACTTACATGATGCCCAATGTAAAAGTATGCCAGACATGCAAGATCAAATCCTTCATGAAATTTCGGGCTACGCCACTGTCTATACTCTATACCGATGAGATTAGAAAGACTTGGCTCCCTATATTTGAACCTCTTGTATATGTACGTAAAAAATCTCGTTTGATAAAAATATTAAGTAGATATATATATACAACGATATTAAAAATAAGTTACATTTGCTAAGCTAGATCACAAGTACTACTAGAGTACATAACACACAAGAACAAACATATGCAAAGGCCTATACGAATTACACACAATTACCATATTGAAATTCACACAAATTAAGCACATGTGTTTTTTTTTTCTTTTTGACACCCAACTTGTACGCACCTCAACTAGCGTAGGATAAGTGATGGAAGTATTTCCTTAACAAGCATAACACTAGGGCAAGTTTTTCCCCTGCCACCATCAACATTATTACCCATTCTTCTTCTACTACCAATTGATCTTGAAGTAGCAGTACTTGTACTAGTACTGCTACAAGCAATTTCTCCTCCACCAGCAACAACACCACCCGTTGGCGACGGCCTCGGCTTTTCGAAGCAATTATTAGCAGAACCAAACACGGCCATTGACATCATTGGGATCGACCCAACTGCCAAGCCAAACATGAACGATGCCCCTGAACCTTGAAGCATCGTTTAATTCATTCATTTATTTATTTATTGATTAGAGAAGCTAGGCTATATGAAAAATCTAATAGCCTAGTGTAAATATGGAAAATCAAATTCTTAACCTATAGTTTATATAGAAGTTTTAGCTAGCGTGATTAATTAAAGTGTTTGCTGTAAGCCTGATATCATATGTCATGTGTATAATAGACTTCTTTGTTTTTTTAATGATTAATGTCCTTTTCGATGACATAATTAAGTTAGAGATTTCTCTAAAACTTTTGATAATTTCAAAGTTATTGTTCAACATGAATGAAAGGGCAGGCGTCATCTTCGTTTCGATTTGTTTATATTACTTTCTTTTTTAAGTCTTGTGTTTTTTTAAATGCATCTTTTTTTTTTATAACTCCTTAATTCTAACTTTCTACAAGACATATTTAAAATCACAAGAATTAAATGACATTTTAGTACATTTTATATATTTTAAAATTTTGTATCAAGTCAAAATCAAACATACGACGAAATAATCCCTGTGTTTATTTCTTGAATGTTTTTCTATATATGAAAATGAGGTAGACAGAGTCTTTACTTCGGTTATTTGTGCTGTATCATCATGTCGTGCATTTGTTCATCTTCTTACGCTACATTTATTTTTTCTTTCTGTTTGGCTATACTGAATCTTCCACATCTCATTTGCGTATAGACCAAGAAAACACTATACAAATTAAAAACAATTTGATTAAGCTAGGCATGACTTATATAATTATTTTGACTTGAGAACAAATGGGATGACAGGCATGTAGATCAATATCATTTAATTTGGTTTTGGCCCATAAGCCTCACAATGTGGACTAATCAGTGTCATTTATTTGAACTTAATCATATGATTGTGACGAGTTGTAAGCTGGTAAAACATTTATCTGCACTATTATTTGTGTCAAGCTACGCAATTTAACGTTAATAGTAAGTGATAAAAGAATAAACATGTATAAATTTATTCATTGATACATATATAAGACTTTTTTAAAAACTAAAAGATGGGATTAGAGTTATACAATTCAAATACTACAATCTTATTCTCTCTTTCATAATCAGATCTTACGATAAAGATTTCAAAATGATGAGGGAAATACAACATGGCCCATTAGCTCAGTTGGTTAGAGCGTCGTGCTAATAACGCGAAGGTCGCAGGTTCGAGACCTGCATGGGCCAAGATTTTCGATTTTTTTTTTAATTTTTTGTTTTCATAGCAGCTATTTTAACCCTTGTGGGAGGAATCCATGGCTAATATTCCGGAGAAAGTCTGCAGAATCAACCTTTTGCCGATGAAAATGCACATTAGTACCCATTTCTCAGTTGTACTGTTTCTTCTACTTGTTTCATCAAAAGGGTTTGTTGTGGGAGATCTAATTCGAAAGCCATTGGGTAGTAGCAGTAGGAGAAACTCAAATCGGGTACCCGAATGTGGCAATTTCGGGTCAAAATCTGATTGCTCGCAGAAGCAAAATTGTCGATGGTGCAGAAGTGATGTTCTTGATGACGCTTGTTTCTTCAAATCTGAAGCTGCTAGATTACCCTCTCAGATCTTCACTTGTCATCTTCTTAGATTGAGATAAAAGTTGGAAAAAAGTTACCTTTTTGTTTTTCCAATTATGTTCTTTTTTATCCCTTGAAGTTTTTGAGTTTTCTGGTGAAATTCATTTGAGCTGTGATATGAGTGTTTTCTGTTTTTAGGCCTACCATTATGCTTTGAAGAAGTAAAAAGATATGCTTTTGTATATATTGTGTTTGAAAAATGAAAGAATTGAGTGATGCTTTCTGATATACTAGAGAGACCAGTTGATTTGCTGTAATGTGCTTGTTAATTTTGGATGGTATATTGATTTCTGCTATTAATTTCTTTGTGCTAACATCGACAGCTTAATGTTCTGCTTGAGCGAAAAAATGATTCACTGCTTTACTGTTCTGTCTATGAGTAGTTGTTGCTGTCAACCAAATTTATTATAGTCTGAGCTGCTTCATAAGCTTTCTGTTTTTTTCAGCTTTGCATTAGATGGTTTTCTACATGATTTGAGATTTAGCTATTTGTTGGCTACAAGGGATTCTGCATTTGGGGTGATGGTGGAGAGAAATAGGTATGGAAGGAAAGGTGCTGTAAGTTTTATGGGCAAAATTGAGCTTTTCTTTGTAGGTGGAATGGGGTTAGGGCGATTATGTACGGGGTATCTTCTGGATCCTTTGGAACTCCATTGCCGTCCCTCTTGAACTATCTTAAGAATCCCTTAACCTTGATTTATAAGTTAGGACATAATTGACTTATTTTCTAGTGGAACAGATGTATGGAATTGGTGCAAATTAGTAGATCAACAAGATGTTATTACATGATTGTCATAGTATCGGAAGGGGCTGAGAGAATAGGAGGCAATGCTGCTGAGGCGAAGTACAATTTACCTTGTGTTTCTCTCAGAAAACATGTCCACATTGAGCTGTGTATGACCTCCAAACTTAGGTTTTTAAGGATATAGATAATTATTAGGTAGGTAAAATTTATTTCAAGAGCTTGGAGATGCTCTTTGCAGCTAGTAATAATTCATCCTGAAGCTCTGTGCCATCTGCGCCTATGTTTGTTCTTCAAAGGTTTTCCTTGTAAATCCCAAGAGCCAAATTATCAGCTTCTATTTATAACTTTAGATCATCATTCCTGATGGAGAGGGGTTCCCTTATATTTATCCGTAAGCTATTTTTCGCTGCTTTTGTGTCTCCTAAGGTTTCACCAGATATTTTGGTGATATCATGTGATGATAGTCATCAGTGAGGGAAAATGGATTTTTTTTACAGCCAAATCTGCTGTGTTCCCCATTCCGAGTTTGTATATATTACTGATATGCAGGATTTAGCAACTTCAAGAAGTGATGTTAGAGGGACCTGATAAATTTAACCCACATTATGAATCACCTAATGAAGAAGCTCACAGAATTAAAGTTCGAGGCCTTTTCTAGTTAAAAGAAAATGCTATTTTTTTTTTCTTTCTTCTGTAGTTCACAGTCTAAAACTGTGAGAGAGCTTTATCTGAAGGTTGTAAAAGTTGTATATTTCTGGTTTATTCCTCTAAGAAATTGGATACTCTTGTTATTCACATACACTGGCTTCTTAAGATTAGCAATTGTTGCATTGAAAAGGGTAAAAGCAGAAGTTGATTCAAGCTAGAGCTGTGTATTAGTGTTAATGAGACCATGGTTGCGCATAGAGAATTAAATGACACCAGCTCACGCTTATAGCACATCAGTCTTGATGACAATCTTAGCCTTCTTTTGGGAAGGTTTTAGATGAAACTGTTTGTACTTTTTGATCAATCTACACTGGCTGTTAGCCTGAAGAACAACTGCAGTTGCAAAACTATGTGCTGCTGAAAACCGATTGGCAAGTTAAAAGCAGCATAAAGACCAAGTTACAGGAAGAAGTTGAACTTGAGAGCAGCGTAATTGTGGGAGATGATTGTTACACTACTTATAACAGTTTTGATCTTTTCTGAATTCCTAACAGAATGTACATGGTAGGTAAACTGAATAATGATGTGCAAACAGAAGAGGATCTAAATCCAGCAACTGAGTGGAAATGTATTAAACTTTGAACTCTTGAATGGACTGCTAGAAGTAGAAAAGCCTAAATTAATATGGTAGCTTTTGCATTCAATATCAAGTGACTGGTCTCAATTGGGAGAACAATAACTTTACTTCAACCTTTCTATTCAAGAACCCGAAGAGAACAAACGACGACAGTTTTGCACTAAATTTTTCAGAATTGTATACAATTTTCATATCTCATTTCCAACTGAACACAAAAAGTGTTCATACCTATTAAATTAAACCTCCAGAGAAGCAACCAGACAAATGCATAAATAAACTAAGCATTAATAGAGAAAAAAAAACTAAATTTCCACTGATGTGTATTCTTCTTCTTCAGCAAGATAAACCTTCACAGCATCTCTCATATCTTCGACTTCATTACACCCCCCAAGGAACTCAATGAGCTTCTTGAGCTCCCCATCAGCAAGATCATTGGTAAATGGCCTAATCGGAATAGCATTTTCCGGCTGAAAAAGGTAAGAATTCGGGTTATCATCAACTATCACCACCTTCTTCATATCTCTCCCCTTGTCAGACAAGTCCTTCACAAACATTCCATCAACTTCCTTGCAAGAATCCCGATACAATCTATGCGAAATCAAACCTTTTCTGTCTATTCTATCAAGAACAAGTGAAGCATACTCCCTCAGCCCAGCAGTGAACACAACAACCTCAAACTTCTCACTCAAAAATTCCAAGAATTCATCCATAAATGGTCTCTTCACCACATAAAACTCTACTCTGTGTCCATCAATCACCGGCCTAACAATGAAATCATACTTTTCTGGAGGTGGGTTTGGATTAGAATGCACTAAAGTCTCATCCAAGTCAAGAAAGATCGTCTTTTTCTCAGGTGACACCAATGGGGGAAGCACATTTCCGTCATCAAAAAGTGATCGCCTCAAATTGTTCCCATTTGCAGGCTCATCAAAAACTTTACCAAGAAGCTGATATCCCTGTTTTCTTGGGGTTTTCTTCGGAGTTGCAACGCGGGTGAATTTCGTAAAAAGTTTAATTAGACGGCGGTGACAAGTGTACAAGGATTTATTAATGGAAGCAACAACTACAGAAGCTGGATTTTTAGCAGGGGATTTCTTCCTGCTACGACGGAGATGGCCAGGGAGATTTCTCCGGTGCTTAATTGACTTTGTTGGAGTTCTCTTGATGATTTTAGACACCATTTTTCTTCCTTCTTTGGAGAAATAAGGAACAAGAAAGATAATTAGGGCTGTGTTAAGGTGGTGGTTTTCTTGAATTCTGTCAACTTGTAGGAGTTGATGAGATTTGAAATTAGGATTGGAGGCAACGGTCGAATTTTTGTTTGGCTCGGAACGAAGCTAATGGGATTTTATTTAGAAAGTGAACGTTGGCAAAATATTTAAGGACTAGACTAGACAGCTGGCAGTATTATTCTTTTGTTTCAAAAATTTATAGCGGGACTCCTAACAATTTTGATTCATATCTTAGGATTTTTGAAAATTTAAATTGTTAAATTTATTAGCAGATCTCTTAGATTATGTTTTTGGATCTACGATATAAAGTTATGATTTTAAATCAGTATTTTTGAACATATGATTTGGGATCATAAATTGAAATTATGATATCAAATTTCAAAGAAAAAATATGATTTAAGATTCCGAATCATAATTTCAAATTTATTTAAGTGTGAAACTTGACCAATATGATTATATTTTGTAAATAATAAAAAGACCCATCGTTTTAAATTTTTTATAAAAAAAAAACTCATTTGGTATAAAGAGATTATTCGTACCATGTGTAATGATTAAATTAAAGAAAAACTATGTACTATTATTATTGATTTGAGCATCTTTATAAACTTATTTGGTGATGGAAGTTTGTAATCACAAACATTTGTTTATAAAAAAAAAAGACTCAGTGATATGTGATTATTAATGTGATGCCTTAAGATATTCTGATAGCTTGTTTATAAAGTAGTATTTGCTCATTTAGTAAGATTGTATAAGAACTGTTTTGATGTTTTCACAACTTGTGAATTTTTATGTTTATAAAAAAAATTACAACTAAAAAAATTCAAATTATATATCCAAATAGAACTTCAACTACAAATCAATCAAATTTTAAATCATAATTCCATATCGTATGTCCGATCCCGAACATCCTTTTGTTGCCTATAATATTACTTTTTGCAAGCACATATTTTTGAATCAAATGCCAAGAATTCAGCAAATTTTGCTTACCAAGCTTGTATGTTTGATACACTGGGCCAATGCTTGGACTATCCATTTAGCAATCAACTAGGACTCTGTGCATTGGGCTCGGGTCGGTCTCCTAGCCCAAACCCAGATCATTTGATAATTCAAATTAAACACATGTTAGCGAGGAATTTCATTCTTACAAAAATACTAATTGAAGTTTGAACAATGTATAATAGTTCAAACTTAAGAACATAAATTTCATGATCGTAAGTCGTAGCATATGTATTTATTTTAGTCACCAACTCGTAACGAAATTAACTATGTCAACTAGGTAAAATTGCACACAATGTGTCCCTGAAATTTGAACTAAAAAAACTGAATTCACGAGTCTAGTTCTTATTTTTTACATGTTTGTTAATTAGTATGCGTTTAATATCTTATAAGAATTGATAAGGTAAAATATAGCCCTCTGTTGATGTATTCTCGCTTTTAAAAAATCACACCCATAAGTAGAATAAAAATTAAATCAGAGATCTCTTTAATTGTTTTTTCTTCTCATTATAAATAAATTAGCACATGAATATTTAAACGGAACTTAGCTCCATCAAATAAGATCATTTATTTCCTATACCTCTTATCCATTGTTTCCCTTATATATTTAGCTCTTATTTATGTATTAATCTCGTTATACATTGTCGTTCATGCCTTCTCATTAATTAGAGGGTGGAGCATCTATTGTAGTTACTAACCTTTTACTTGGTCCAATTCTAGAGGGGGGAAAAAAGAAGAGGAAGATATATACAAGTAGCTAGCTAGCAAGGATTACACTATATATTCAGCTAGAAAGGACGCATTAATTTGCTTGTGATGTGAAGTTAGAAAAAAGTGGAAGGGGTGGTCACGAAAGTCATTACTTGTTGCCTAATAAAAGATAAAATCATCCACAATAACTCCATGAATCATGGCGTTATTATGACCACAATACCTTATCCTTTTATTTCTTTTGCTTTTTGGGGTTATTTTACCCCAACATGTAGCTACTTGTCCTAATCCATTCACATGCAGGATAGGGTATTGTGGTCATACATATGGAGATCCCAAAGATTAATTATGTCCATGTCATATGAAAATCAGAAAGAAAGTAAGTATTGAAAATACCTTTGAACTTGATGCAAAATTATTAGTTTCGTCTTTGAATTATTGACAGCTTTAAAAATACCATTTTACTTAACTAACTAAACTTAGATACACTCCGACTCGATCTGCCACATAACATAGCAAGTGACCTCAAACTCTTAAAGGAGCATAAGACTTTTAATAAAACACCGAGAGAAATGTTGAAAATACTCCTAAACTTGGCGAGAAATTAGCTAGGGGGTGTATTTCACTCATGTTGCAAGACTAGGGTTATTTAAGTTCAGTTAGTCAAGTAAAGAGTTGTTTTAAAGGGTGTCAATAGTTCATGAATGAAACTAATAATTGACGTTGAGTTTAAGGGTCTTTTCAACACTTCTCTTTTAAAATTAAGAAAAGAATAACTTCAATAACTATCTTGTTATCTGTTTAGATTTTAATAAAGTGCATCACATAAATTGAGGCGAATGAAGTAAAACATATATTACTACACCTCTCGAAAAGTTTTGTTTTTGTGGACTTCAAGTTTTTTTTTTTTGTCAATGCTCTCAAAAAAATCTCACGTCTACCTGACTTAGCACTGTGGAATACCATATATAGTACATGTTTGTCTCTTTGTGCTAATGGTGTATATAGATTTCTTAATTTTGACTTATAGATCCTACCAAATTATCTTCAACTAACGGCATTGGAAAGAGAAAGTTGAAATAATAAGTGTACATGCATGTGTTAGTTAAGATAAATAATCTTGTTATTAATCTTTTGACTTACAAGTCGTAAAGAGCGGTTAGTTAGAGACTATATTAAGGAGGTGAATAATGCATGGGAAGTGAGATTAATTATGTATGCATGGGCCTTGACATTTATTTATTTTTTTCTTGCATGAGCGCACTAATCCTGCCAAGTTTTGTGGGTTGCTTTGAAATTTTTATATCATCATTTAATGTGTCCAATAGCAATTAGCTTTAATGTGTCCAATAGTAATCCTCCATTTATTCAAGGAACAAATGTTTTTCTAAATTTGTTTAATTTTGTACTTTGGAAAATTTGTCCTAACTTTGCTACTCATTTTAGTTGGAGTAATATTAATTTGTGGAATGAAAGTAATTTTAGGTATTTCAAAAGATATTATACAAAATTTCTAATTCGTGAATTTATAATGATTATATGAAATAGTAGGGCATTTTTCGTCCGACTCCAACCCCCTCTCCCTCGCTATATATATTGTGTCAGAACTAATGATACTTCCTATCGATTCATATTTTTCGAAATCGTGGGATGTGTGTTTTCATTCGGTATCTTAATAATTGAAAATGGACTTGTGATAACACGAAATTAGAATCACGATTTAAGTATACATGGCATTAATGTCGAGGGCGTTGAGATAAACTTGCGATAACTTATGAACTATGATTATCAAATCAAAATATCGAAATGTTGTATGATATAATATAGAGTACCATTTTTGTTTCTTAAAACAATGATATCATGCATGTAATCAATCCTTTCGATCGTATCAGATATTGTTAACTTTTATCATGAATGTTATACCAAAAGTGCATGCATGAAATTATGATCATGTATAATCTATGATCATAATTTCGAGGAATTAATATTGTACTAGAAATTAAGGGTGTGAAATGTTTTAGTTTCACACCAAAATTTTCCAAGATTGTGAGTACATGACTTTACTAGATGAAGACTAATTCCACAAAATAATTAGGATCATAACACGTACGACACATGGGTTGCTACCTGCTAGTCCACCCCTACTTAGCTTGTCTTTTTAATGTCTTCAACTTATATGTTTCATATTGCTAGAACATCAAAGTTGACCTCTAAATGCGGTTTGAACAATATGAACTTAATTCGCACATCTCCATTTAATAAAAATAAACACATTTTATTATAATATCATATCATTGGTGTATAATTTCTATTGAACTTTAAAAATGATTTGGAATGACTAATTAATTAATGCTAAAGATTAAATAAGAAAGAAATTATCTTTCTTTCTGATATGTTTAACGGGTAAAAATAAAAATTTATGGTTCACTTTAGCAAAGATGTAACATGGTTGACTTTAGCAGTTACATATATATAGCCATTATATTGAGACTTATTAGTACTCGGCACTAAAACTTTGAATCTTTCTTTTTCTAGAGGAATTAATTTTATGTCGACTAATTATGGATGACATGATAATTGATAACTTTGGCATGCAGATATATCATTTAGTATGGATATTGTTTTCCGATATCTCTTCACAAGAAAATTCCTTATATATATATATATAAATATATATTTTTTTAAATAAGCATAGTTATAATAGGTAAATATCAATTTGGCATATGAAATAAATACTTAAAAACATCGTTCTTGTAGATCCTAAATTTAACCAACTTATAAATTGATTAGATCAATGTATTACTAGTATAAAATTTTGCGTACACCACTAATAAAATAATTTTGTCCATTCTTTTCTAAGTCAACGGTCTCTCTTTCAATGATTCAAATCTGTGTCTAGACGAGGAAAGTTATGCTGCAATAAATAAAACTAAATTATATATGATGGGTATACCCACACTAAGAAAAGATTGGTTTATGATATCACGATCATATATAGTATGAATACACAAATATATATATTTGAGTAGTAGGTCACAATTCATGGCAAAGACTGAATATAAAATTGTATGATTGGATAAGAAAACTTCAATTATAGCCAACTAATGAAAATACATGAAAGGTCACAATTAGCAAGGAAGGTATCAAGTTCGTTAACTTGATTTTAAAGTAACTGAATAAGCAGTTGATCAGCTATCTTCCACCATGAAATTATCTAATTAAAAACTTAATTTATTTCAAAATTTTAAATAACGTCTCTACTGATCCATGCATGATTGGACGGTGACTATAATATAAAGGGGTGTTTTAAAAGTAGTGAGTTCTAATTTAAATAATTCCCTTCATCTTTTCCGACATGATTTGAAGCTTATAAATTTAAAAATTTAGTATTTTAAAATTAAACATGTCATGTGAAATGTTATAATTAAAAAATTATCAAAAAATGACATTTTTTTTTTTGAAACATACTAAAAAGTAAAAGTAAAACACAAACAAGTTGAAACGAGTAAGTAATATGGTATAAAATAAGAAAAGGAAAAATGAGAAAAGGTGTTGAGAATAAAATTATAAAATAAGAATTAACATAAACAGTAGTTCACTCATGCGCTTAAACTAAAGATAGCAATATTATCAGATGTATAATATTTGAGTAATCTATATCTAATATGTATATGACTATCTATAGTTAGGTAATAGGGGTTAGTTGTTACAGAATAAGATAGGAAGATATTTTGTTATTAGTTAGATATTTTGGCAAAACTGAAATTTATACCAAAGAAAGAGTAGTATATATATTCAGCAAAATATCTCCAGTTAATTTAAGAACATTCAACATTTGGTGAATATACCTCTCTTTTGTGTTATTCATAGAATACCAAGTGATCTTGGAATATACTATTACTATATGACATGGTTTTAATTGCAGTATTTTTTTTAAAATATGGATCTTTTGTTTGTGTACATACGTGCCTGACTGCCTTCATCGTGGCAAATGTCGAGTTAATTGAAGATATATGATTTATCGATGGGACGTCGTAAAATATTCAGATTTTTTATTTATAAATTACGATTTGTTAATTTGATAAAATTATTAGAATTGAGAATATTTTGATAGTTTCTACAACTTGTAATTTTGTTTCAAATCACGATTTCATATTGCATGTCTAAACGGGAGATACGATAAGACAAATATGATATTTCAAGGCTAGCTAGTTTTGAACTTTTTGCCCTTAATTTCATGAAAAATGTTCCAAGTAAAACTACCAAAAGTGAAAAATGCCGGATTTATAAGAATTGATTATCGTTATAACTTATTTTGTTTGTAGTGATTTTCATAATTATGGAAAAAGGAAGAGAAATAAGTTAACATTTGTACTCTACATGGATAATAGGAAAGTTAGTTAATAGTTGTGAAAATTAATGGTTACTCTATCGTCTTTTGCATTCATAACTTTTCTGTATTACCGGTGGGTTGTTGGATCAGCCTTCAATGTCTCACATTTAATTTTTTTAATAAATGTACGTCACACTTCCAATTGTATCAGTCGAATTTTCCTAATAATAATCAATGTTTATATCTCTTGTTAAAATTATTACAAAATCAAATTATATCCACTAATATCATTACTGCACTTTAATTTGATGTCACAAGTCACTTTCCATATTTTGCAGGTTACCATTTCATATTCACTTCTATTTTTAATGGGAAAAGAGTCTGAAAATTATTTCAATTTTGGTCAAAATTGTTGTTACGATATCAAACTTTGGAAAGGGCCTTTTATCTCTCTGTACTATTTAATAGTGTATTTTAAAGGTATATATGTGTCTACGTGGACATCATAAATATTGCATCATTTTAAATAGTAATGTGTCCACGTGGGCACATATATGTCTTTAAAATATACTATTAAATAGTACAGGGTAAAAGGTCATCCATAAAGTTTAGTATCGTAACAGCAATTTCATCCAAAGTTAAAAAAAAATTCAGACCATTTTCCCATTTTTAATATATATGTGATGCATTTCAATATACAATATTTAAAATATATTGTTACTAATATTTATGTAACTATAATTATTCATTTTGAAATAGATTTGAAAAATTGCACTGAGATGATATATCTTTGTTTTAAATTTTTTGTCCTACTTCCTTTATAGTCCGTTTAAAAAAAAAAAATTTATTTTTTACATGACATGTGTAACACAATTGGATTTAAAGATATTTTGGTACATTCAATCTATCTTTAGTTTGAGGCTATAAGATTTTAAATTTGGACAATCAAATTAAAACGGAAGGAGTAACAAACATGAACTCTCATTGATCACTCCGAAAATAAAATAAATAAATAAATAAAAAGGCCCAATTCCCCTCTCTCTCTCTCTCTCTCTCTGTTTCCCATATATAAATCCTTTTGTGCTCATCTCTGTAATTTGTTATAAATTGTAGAATTTCTGTTTACTCACTTCTTCCTATATCAATTAGTTCATCACCCCCTGTTTTTTTTCTTGAATTATGGGTGATCAGCAAATAGGAGGAGGGGCTAATGGATCAGTGAGTTTGAACATTAGAGATGCTGATGATGATTTGAACAATAAAAATTGTGCTAATTCAGCATCACATCAAGATTCTTCCTCAACCTCAACTTGCAGTTTTGTCACTATTCCCTTCATTCAAAAGGTGAGTTGTACACATTTGATGAATTTTTAAGACAAATACAGAGTTCGAATGATTTTTTTTTTGATCAATCGGTGGAACTCGTAGCTGATACTCTAACTTCGCCCCTATGTGCAGATAATAGCGGAGACATTAGGGACGTATTTCTTGATATTTGCAGGGTGTGGATCAGTGGCGGTGAATGCAGACAAAGGAATGGTGACTTTTCCAGGGATATCAATAGTGTGGGGGTTGGTGGTGATGGTCATGGTTTACTCTGTTGGACACATTTCTGGTGCTCATTTTAACCCTGCTGTTACTATTGCTTTTGCCTCTAACAAAAGGTTCCCTTGGAAACAGGTACATACATACAACTCTCTTCAATTCTCATAATTTTGCTATAAATTGATCAATCTTAGCTAGCGTTTGGCCATAGATTTCCAAATATATTTGGCAAATATTATTTGGGTGAAGATTTGGGTGAAGATTTGGGTGAAATTTCACCATGTGTTTGGCCATAGTATTTGGGAAATATATTTCAATTTTTTAAGAAATATGACTTATGCCCATAAGTTTTTAAAACTATCAAAACTAACCATAAATTTGTATTACATAGCAAAATAGAAATGTCGCGTAACAAGATTCATGACTTCCGCAACAAATCAAAAAGCATCATTACAGTAAATAGTCGCATCGTTAAAAAAGACTAGTACAAATCATGATAATGAAAATACAACTAATATGAATTTGAAAAAGAAGAAGAAAACAGAAGGAAATAAATATTGCAATGTATGCTCTTGTACATGTATGCTCTTGTACATGTATGCTCTTGTACATGTATGCTCTTGTACATGTATGCTCTTGTACATGTATGCTCTTGTACATGTATGCTCTTGTACATGTATGCTCTTGTACATGTATGCTCTTGTACATGTATGCTCTTGTACATGTATGCTCTTGTACATGTATGCTCTTGTACATGTATGCTCTTTATAATAGAAAAATTTATTAAT
>NW_006239189.1:329098-356869 GCF_000226075.1 Solanum tuberosum | reverse complement strand
ACTACGGCTGTTCAACTAATTTTTTGGGAATAAAAGCTCTTGTACATGTATGCTCTTTATAATAGAAAAATTTATTAATCGAGTTAGTTAGCAGATGGAGATTTGATTGAGTTGGTTGGTGTTAATAAATAAAGTGTTTTTGTAAAAGATAAAAGTTTGGTGTTAAATTTGAATTTTTAAAACTTTCCAAATAATGAGATTTGGCCCAAATACTAGAAAAAACTAGTATTTGGGAATTTGGGTTATTTGCCAAAAAAAATTGCCAAATAATGAGAAAGTGTATGGACAAACAATATTTGCCAAAAATTTTCCCAAGTTTTACTTGGGAAATCTATGGCCAAACGGGCCCTTAGACTTCTATAAAAATATAACATCTGAACCTAACTCAACCTTAGAAATAGTTCAATAATAGAGGATTGTTTAAGTTCGTTTAAATAAGTTGTCTTTCCATTCTTCAACTAATATGCGACTCTAACTCATTTTAACAAATTCATTGGTTTTGACATTTTGAGAAATATAGATGGTAATTATTTAGTTAGTTTTAAGGCATTCCTTCCATTCCATATTAATCGAATTTTTTTTAGGTATTTTTCATTTTTCAAATTAACTTAATTGTTCAATCTTCAAAACTTTTTTTAAAATATTCTTTCAATTTTACCCTTCATTTGAATTTTCAATGTGATGACTTCAATAAGTTTGACAAAAATTAATAAGGGTAAAAATGAAAAACTATGTTCAATTTATATCTTAATCTACTTTTCTTAAAGGGTATGAAATACCTCAAAAATTTAATTGATATGAAATGGAGAAAGTAATGAATATTTCTCAAATTATATAGGAGATAATGTCAATATACCATGTTTTATCTACATCATAAAGTACAAATATCTAAATGATTCGTCACAATCGAGGATGGAGTTAAGAGGGGCACGCAGAACGGCAGAAGGGGTTCTTCGTTATTCACTTTATCGAAAAATTACATTATATACCTAAATTCATAAAATTAACTATTATATTTACACCCTTTTGTTTTAATCCTGTTTTTATCACTAGTCATAAAATGTTTGCAATATAAATACTCAGAAAATTATTTTTCAAATGAGAAAATGTAGGTTTGTACGGATTATGAATTTATTTTTTCTCATTTATTATAATAGCTACACATTGACCTCTACTGATTTGTAATAATGATCCGTATGACTTTTTCCCAAGTCTTTTTCTTGTAAAACTTTCCAACTTTTATTATCCATCCAAAATAATCCTGTTAGTTTTGATTAGTTGAGAACATTAAAGATATTTCACAGTTTTTTCCTAACCTATATTAATGACCATTAGAATATCGTAGCAAGTTCCGTTAATTGATTATTTGAACTCTCACATTACCATAAGAATTTATTCCTTTCCTATGGCACAAAGTTTTAGAAAAATAAATATCAATGAGCTTTTTTTCTTCTTCATAGGTACCAGCTTACGTGGCAGCTCAAGTGATTGGATCAACATTAGCAAGTGGGACCCTACGATTAATATTTAATGGGAAACATGATCACTTTGTTGGAACCTCACCTACAGGATCAGACATTCAATCTCTTGTCCTCGAATTTATAATTACATTTTATCTTATGTTTGTCATTTCTGGTGTCGCAACTGATAATAGAGCTGTAAGTATTATTTCTTAATCTTTTTTAATTATTTTTAATTAGTATACTATTTAAACTTAATTAATTAAAAACAGTTAAGAACAAGATCTTTAGTATATATCGTACGTTAAGGGTAGTCAATAATCATGATTAAATTAGTAAGAAGATTGTGACTTTGTTAAATAATCTGAATTATTTAATTATACGTTGAACTCTTCTGAATCATCATTAAATCATGATTGA
The DNA here is from genome assembly GCF_000226075.1 of Solanum tuberosum. Lineage (NCBI taxonomy): Eukaryota > Viridiplantae > Streptophyta > Magnoliopsida > Solanales > Solanaceae > Solanum > Solanum tuberosum. The sequence continues at coordinate 354,989 of NW_006239189.1, read as the reverse complement.
TTTGATTTTTTTTTTGTTTTGTTTGTGAATTGTGAATTGTGGTTGTTAATTAATTATTAATTATTTGTAGATTGGAGAACTTGCTGGTCTTGCTGTGGGAGCAACCGTGTTGCTTAATGTGATGTTTGCCGGGTAATTACGTGATTTCTTTATTACTCTTTCATTATTTTTAAATTAAAACTATTTAATAAAAAAATATATTATTATATAGTGTGAACAAGACCCAAATATATTTGGATAAAGGGTGTTCAAATCTTTTGACCATTTGCCTTATTAGGCTTACGTACATCCTCGTGCACAAAAAATACACGGCTTTTATTTTGGAAAAAAAGGATCTCCTTTTTTCTTTTTTCTATATTATTGACTTAATACATAAACTATTTTTTTCTTTTTAAGAGTTTCACTAATAGCATGTTCGATCAAGTTCTTAGGAAAAAAATCATTCTAAAAAAGTACTTATTTTTTAAAGTTGAGGTGTTTGTTCAAATTTTTAAGAAAGAAATGTAGATGTTTTTGAATAGTAGCAAAAAACTGTTATTCAGAAGCTGATAAAAGTACCTTTTCTTTTTTCTCCATAACCTTGGTCAAGAGCAAATCGTTGGTATAATATTGACAAAAGTGATTTTTTTTTTTAAAAAAATGATTAGTCAAATACTAATTATTTACTCTTAAAAAACACTTTCAATAAAGCATTTTTTACCAAAAAAAAGAATAATAAATAAATAAAAAATTGAAAGTTTGGTCAAACATGTTATAAATGTCCTCAGTTTTGGGAAAGAAACTCTTAGGGTCATTTGGTATGAGACATATGAGATATTCCCTCAGTTCAATAAAAGTTGTTCATGGTTGACTTAACACAGAGATTAAAAAGCAGTATATGATAGGGGTAATTTTACCAAATCACCCTTGTTAAATATAGTCATCTAAAAATTGAAAAAACGAATAGTACTCCATTTAATAGCAAGAGTATAATAAACACGACATGATATTCTATTCATCAATTTTATAAACTGAACAAGTATTGCTAAACATCCCAAAACAATATAATAGACAAGTAAAGATAGAAGAGGTAATAAACCCCAGAACAAAATTCAAGACTATCTTACATTTTGTGAGGGGTATTAGTTAGTTTTGAGATTATATATCTCACTATTTATACTATAACGATGGAATACATTATCTCATATATATATGACAGAATAACTGATCTCATGAAATGTTTCAATCCATGTGAAAACTTTGTCTATCTCATCCCTGTACGAAACGACCTCTCCGAAAAAGAACTTTCCAGTCAATTGTCATGTTATTGTTCTTTGGAAAAATTACTGAAATACACGTCTTATGTTTCCCTTATTTCTAATATTCCCTTCTATTTCTAAAATCCCTTATTTCTCTCATAATTCTAAATTATTTTATAATGTATCCGAGCTAGTTTTTAATGTAATTACAAACTAAGTAGAGATAAATTGTAATTTCATATTAAAATTATGTGATTCCTAAAATTTATACTTCTTCTTTTTTACAGGCCAATATCAGGGGCATCAATGAACCCAGCAAGGAGTTTGGGCCCAGCAATAGTGTCAAGCCATTACAAAGGTCTATGGGTTTACATGTTAGGCCCAATAGCTGGGGCCATAGCTGGTGCTTGGGTCTACAACATCATCAGATTTACTGATAAGCCATTACGTGAAATTACCAAAAGTGGATCTTTTCTCAAATCCAAAAGCTTACTACGTAACCCCTCCAATTAGAACTTTTTTTTATTTTTTTTTATTTTGAGAAATAGATATAAAAAGAAAGAAAATTATGTTGCAAATTAGTCTTGTTTAACTTTTGTACACGAAAAAAGAAGTTAAATAATCTAATGAAGTTTTAATTATGTCGACAGTGTATTGTTTAAGGATTTATTTCATTTTGTTATATGTATAATTATTACACACAATAGTAAGGTGTCTGTTATACGCCTTAATTTGAATTTGCATCGTATTAAACTCATTAAAGGGGAAAACACTCTTTATCAGGATTTTTTCATGCTCAGTCCTAAACTCGAGACATCTAATTAAAGATGAAGAGATCTTATTCATTCCACTACAGTCTATATTATATTCAGTTGTGCTTTCACCTTTCCCATTACTTTTGTAGTAGTGCATGCACTATTATTTGATTTACAACTTGGGGAAAACTTTTTGTCTCGTTTATTAACATTAGCAAGTTTCCACCTACAATTGTTTTCCAATTTCCTTACACTTTTTTTTTGGAATATCTGGGAGAAAGAAACACTTTTGTGGTAAGAATGGATTGACCATCTCTAATTTGCTAATTGACTGCTGATTTGTGTATTTGGCGAGAAGCATTTTCATTGTAATATTTTTGGTTGAACTTACTGTATTTTGATCCTTTTACCACTTCCATACTAGGTGTACATTAGAATTTGTAGCTAATAGCACGTACCTAAATATATAATTCTGTTGGAAAACGTTTTGTTGGTAGCACATGCCCAAAATAAGCACCACACTAATCTAAATTAGTCGAGCTCCAAGTTATGTGAATACTGAACATACCAAATACATTTAGACAGACACTGTGAAGGTAGACGGTAGGAGCCTGGGGTTAAGGGGTGGTAGTGGAGCACATTTTCTAAAAAAACATTTTTCTCCGTACCGAACGCACCCTTAGAATTTACAATTTGTGATAAAATGTAAGACTGGAAAAAACTGATGGTAGCATCTAAAACTAATGTGCAATAGAATGTTCAAGGCATTTCGCCAAAATGTTTTCTTCCACTTGAAGTTGGTTGATCTCTAGTCCTCTATTGATCCACCACAATCAACATTACTATAGATCTCAACTTTACCATGTGAACAACTAAAATGAGCTAGATTAATATCTTTTGAGATATGAGTATACATAGCAATTTAGTTAAACTTTAGTGGCACAAGTCACTTTACCATAAGAATTAACCCAAACAACAGAATTATTGGCATTAAGAGTACAAAGTATTGGATTTTCTATTTGAGCATTTGGACTCTTGCAATATTTGACACAAACCCTTTGGCTTTTTCTAATATTTGTTTATTACATGGAACTGAAACATATTGGTCATTTTCCATTCACAAACTACAGTTCTTGTATAATACTTACATTAGCAAGGGTAAAAGGATGGTGTTTCCAAAAGGGCACTAAAAAACTTTGTAGTCAATTCTTGCATGTTTTCAAATTTCCACCATCTAATGAACTGCCACCCAGCCCACCCCACATTTAAAAGAAACAAAAATAAATGCCTCCTATATATCTCCACATTCAAAAGGGAATTAAGTGAAATCATAGTTTTCTAATATACTTGAGAGAGAGTTCAAGAATGGCTGAGATATCAGATATCAGTCATGCAACAGCTTTAGATATCAAAGATGATAATGTGCATCATATTCTTTCTTGTCCATGTTTGGCATCCAAGAAACTTGGTGATGAAACTATAAGCTTCACTCAAAAGGTAAACTCACTCTTCCAATTCTTTGATGCTTCATAAAACTAGTTCTCATTCTACTAAAGGATTTCACATCTTGAAAATTGAAGATAACTCATTTATATTACATCAACTTGTCTATGAGTTGCAGATAATGGCATAAGTAACCCTACACAAGTACCTTCACTTTCTAACAAGTGGTTTAGTGCTCACATTAAAAGTTGATAAGAAAATAAGCTAAGCTACATATATGGTAGTGATACTTTTAATGGTGCGAAGCATTATGGGAAAAACTCACTTAGCTTAAAGAAGATAGTTTCACAACATATTGTAAATACCTTGAACTGGCAAAATGCCACAAGCACCTGATGTAACACTGACAGTCATAAGGCAAACTAATTGTCCATATAACATGCATTTATAACATATAGGATATGGAACCAGTTGATGAATAATCTTTTGTTTTCAATGCAGTTAGTGGCAGAGCTTCTAGGCACCTACTTATCGATGTTTGCTGGTTTTGCTGCCATGGTGGTGAACAAGAACATAGGCCTTCTAGGAATAGCAGTTTTGTGGGGTTTGGATATGATGGTTATGATCTACACTGTTGGGCCTGTTTCTGGTGCCCATTTTAACCCTGCTGTCACCGTTGTTGTTGCTTCATGTAAGAGGATAGCATGGAGACATGTAAGTTTCTCCATTCTCAGTTTACTCAAAACACAACAAGAATCAGCAAGAAAGGACTTAACAACATCCAAAAATATACTTAAGGATGTTTCCCCTCACTTTTGGGGCTACTCTATTTTCAGGTGCCAGCATATATATTAGCACAAGTCATGGGAGCAACTCTAGCAACTGTCACTGTGAGATTAATGTTCAGGAAGAGCAACTTCAGTTTCTGAGAACAATTCCAGCTGGCTCAGATTTGCAGTCTCTTGGATTAGAATTCTTGATCACTTTCTACCTCATGTTTGCTGTTGCAGGCACCACAATGGATAATCGAGCTGTTAGTGATCACTGCCTGTTTAAATGTAAAGGTCCTAGGACAGAATTCGACTTATTCTATCCTTCTCTCTGTTTACTGATGCAGGTTGGAGAACTCACTGGACGTGTTATTGGAGCTGTAATCACAATTAACTCTATCCTTGCTGGGTATGCTAAATAGATAACTTCTGTTTGCCCACTTACTTTGGACCCATTTCAGAATGCATTTTTCTAAAGTGAAGCGTTTAAAAAGAATGTGTTTTCCTAAAATAGCTTCAGAAATAAACATGAGCATCTCAAAGTGGAAGAATACTTCACAGTTCAGACTATCATCAGCAAATTGGAAGTTAAAACTAAGTGAAAAGCTACAAGAACAGGAGCATGGGGATGAACCTATATAATAACATGATTTTCACAAATAAAACAAGTACAGGGCCAACATTCATAACTGAGTTGGGAGTAAAAGTTTCTAGTGGTGTTATTTGGAGTCTTAACTCTTCTTCGTTCTACAAATTTGCCTAACTGGGGACATTTGGCTATTTTGATGAACAGGCATATTTCAGGGGCATCAATGAATCCCGCAAGAAGTTTGGAACCAGCAATTTATCAAATTGTTACAAGAAATAATGGATATACATTTTGGGTCCTACAGCAGGAGCTATAGCTGGTATCTGGTTTTACAATGCCATGAAGTCTGTTAAGCCCTATATTGAAGTCACTAAGTTTCTTCCCTTTCTCAGAAGATTAACCCAAAACAAAGTTTAAACAACAAACATTACTGTCCCCATCCAAATAATCAACCACTTCTCAGGTCTAGGTTTAAGTCTTTCCGCAGAAGATTATCCCAAAAAATGCTTAATTAAAAAACCCACACTTCTGGTCCTCTATGCAGTTCTTTAGAATTGATAGAAGCATTTGGCAACTACCATATATTATAACTTATATGTTAGATATTTGGATATCTACTGTTTAGCTAATCTTTAGATTATATTCTTCAATTGAGGTGCTCCATTAATCATTTTGAGGTTTTACCATAAGAAAATACTATCACGAGCACACTAATGGCAGTAGTCTCATAACCACATTAAATTTCCCAGAACTCTGTCCATATAGGAAATGACTATATCGGCACTATTTCTAAATGATACTTTACAGAGGAAACTTTTAGGAAACAGAATGTATCCGACATTTGTGTAATTCAGGACACAATGTTATACTAGTCAAAGAAACTGGAAGCTCATGAGAGGGTGTACATTTTCAGAGAAAAAAAATAAAAACCATTCACTATGCATACATGTTAAAATAAGTTACACTTGGGGAAAAAGAATAAACCGACAATTACCTGTTATGTACAAACAAAAAAGAAATGGCAGCATGATTCAAGAGATCAAACCATAAGCTTTTACTACCTTCCAATAGGTGCATTGTTCGGTGAACCTGTACGACTGTTCGGATCATGCCTCAATCGTAATCTTGGAATGATAAGAGGTTTGCAGCAAAGAAGAGCGAAAAGGAATTCCATTGTAAACAATGTCATGCTAACCCACACAAATAATGTTGTCTTCCAATACCATAGCATTCTTTTCATAAAAGGAAGTTCAGACTCCAGTGTTAAAGAGGCAGCATATATTTCGGGAACTCCACCTCCAGGGTGGAATTCAGCTCGTTGCTCAATGATCACCCTCAAGCATGCAGTTGGAATGAAACCTTCAGAGAAGCCCTTTAAGTCTACCTTTAACTTTTGGGATTCTGATGTATATCCAGTGACAAGAGGGGCAGCTTTAAGGAAAGTAGAAAAAAGGCGTATAGGATTGCTTTTGAATTGCAACATACAGGGTCGCCTGGCGCTAGATAGCACTTTACCATTAGAATTGAGGAAATCCACCCGCACCTTCAGGTGTAAGAAACAAAAGAATTAGTAAATCATTCAGGTAAGACCGAACATGTAGAAATGCATAACAAACCAACAATTCAAGAAAATAGAATTATTTTGGGTCGGCAATGTAAATCTCAACTTTGCTTTCCTAAAATAGGTAGTAGGATTGAAGTTCTACCAGGAGTGAATCAATAAAATTAATTGTGCCAAGTTCTTCAATACATAGACGAAACGGACAAAATGAAACTAGAATTGGAGGGAGCATACATGTTAACTTGGTAAATAGACACTAGACAGGAGAAAGAAATTAATGTCAAATACTCAAATCACTGTGAGACAAACATTTTATTCTTACAACTATCTCCCTTCCCCACACCCCCTGGGTCTCCTTTTTTATGTGCAGCTTTTTAAAAGTATATCAATTGAAAATTGCACTAGCTTAAAAACCTATGGTATGTCATACACAAACCAGGTACGCAGTCAGCAAAATCAAATGTCTAAAGCTTATTCAAACTCCAACTTCCCATTTGTGTTAGTTAAACTAATCTGGAAGATAGCAGTTTATAATCATTTTGCAATAGAAAACCATGTCTAGACTATATCCTCCATCTGAATATACAACAGAATTCGATCCTCGCAGAAAGCACCAAACATAATAAATATGGCATACATGTACACAGTCAAGCGACTTCCATAGCTGTTGGGACTAACTTTGTACGCATAAACTAAAGCAATAACTTTTTTTTAAAAAAACTACTTCCCGATCAGGTCAATGAACCCATGTTGATGAACTACCAATTACCACTATTCTGTATCTAGCAGCAAAAAATCCATCAAGTATCAAACTTAAAAGTCCTTGCGCTTATACCTGAAAAATGCCCAAATTTCTGTTGTAATCTGACTCGGGCAACATTAGTGAAACAGTAACCTGCAACTTATGATTAGGTGGGATAACTCGCACCCCATCAACCATTCCAACATCCACTTGACTATCTACACCACAGGTCACACCTGGACTCCTTATTATCGGCACATATGCAACTGGGCTCTTTGCTGTATAATCAAAATTCAAAGGCTCGTTCATCCTGATTGGCTCTTCCACCATAATTCTTATCAAGATGCCACCCATTATAAAAGCTGATACCAGCAATCCAACCAAAACAAAACAAACATACACAGACCACAAACATCCCCATCCAAATTGTAGCCCCAACCTCCATACTGAACTCTGCTCCTTCAACCATCCAGATACAAATTTCAACATACTCTCAAACACAAACCCAAAACTCCTCATAAACCTGTGTATTACATATCGTTTCACACGCCTCATTATTTGAAATGGATCCATCACAAACATATAAGAGCTATAAATTATCCATACAGGAAATGTAAACAACTTTATCATCAAACTCACAATAGTTATCAACATATTCACTTGAAATCCAACAGATTTTATTACTACATTTGCTAAATCAAACAAAATATTCGAACTTGAATCATCAATTTCTCTCAAATGCGAATTAACTTCCTCCGAATTATTGACTCGGTCATTGTTTACATCCGTAATTACAGAATCCTCTTTCACCAGTGAAGAATCCTCATTCGAATTATCTATTATTACACTATTTGCATTCATACCTGTTGGAATCTCCTTATTTTGTTCATCACCTATACCTTTTTGACTTTTTGTGCTCAAATCAAGCTGCATTGAGTTTGAACTTTCTATATTATCCAAACTTCCGTTCTTATCCTTATCTTCTGCCATCAATTTCCTTGAGAACCTTATCTTTCGCTCTCTCGAATTCGAATAACTCTCGGAACTTATAGAAGGTTGAAATTTAGTCGACTCGTTACCAGAATCATTGAAAGAAAAAGGTCGCCGGTGCCGGAGAGAAGACGACGGGAAATTGAAATTTTCCGCGGATTGATTGTGGTTTACGTCATCCTCCGATCCGCCGGTTTCGGCGTCGGAAAATATGTCGCTGCAATCATCGAAGGGGAATTCGTCCGCCGCATCATCGAATAAGTCTCCGTTGTTGTCTTGCTTATTTGGTTGTGTATATTCCATAACAAACGAAATTCAACAATTGTGAACTCTATTATTTTGGAGTGTGAAGGGTTTGATGATTAAGAAGAAAAGGAAATTCAAGGGATATCGATACGCTTGCAATTTTATTTTATTTTAAAAAAAACAAGATTATACGCTTGCAGGTTGTACATTTATGGGAAAAGGTCATAAATAGTTCTTTTAACCTTAGTAAGTCTAAAATGATCTCTTTAACTATATTTTTATTAAATTTAGTTTTTAAACTATTTAAAAATTTATTCTTAATTATATATTTATCAGTTTTAGTCTCTTAATAGTACATTTATTGATTTTAGTCCTCTAATTATTTATAAACTTACCAGGCTTGATCTTTGTTCATTTTTTATATAAATAACTTAGATTTATATTAACAAAATTCATATCTCAGGAAATTAAATTCTTTAGCCATTTTTTTTTATTGTTTCTCTCTCACCGCTACTTTTACTTCAAATTACCCTTATGCAAAGAACCTTAACCTCAATGATTCAAAATAAAATTCACTAGAAAAGAAAATATGTCATAATTTTATTCAACAGACAACAAAAAATGAAGCATATTACTGCTACTAATGAATCTGTTGAATTCAAAATTTGTACTCCAACGAATTTGCAACTCTTTTTTAGTTTTTCTTTTAAATAGATTAATTTTATTATTCTATTCATTTTATTTCACGTAGAGAAATTTGAGTAATAAGATCAAATCTCTTATTTTTCTTTTGTATGAAAAATAAAATTAAAAAAAAATTGTGCTGATTATGAACCGTTAACCGCCAAAGAAGGGAACACAACATATTCAAGTCATTAGCAACAACTATATGCTTCATTTTATCTTCCATAGAATAAAATTAGGACTTATATTTTTTTTCCTCGTTGATTTTATTTTGAATTGTTGAGGTTACTATTTTTTTCATAAGAGTAATTTGATAGTGAGGATAGAGAAACAACTTCAAAAAAGTTAAAGATTTAATTTCATGAAGAATTCCGTTAATATAACATAAGTTATTTGTATTTAAAAAATGGACAAAGACCAAAGCTGATAAGTTTTTTAATATACTTAAAGAAAGGGACCAAAGCTGATCAGTTTTTAAATACTTGAAGGACTAAAACCGGTAAGTGCATAGTTAAGTGACCAAAACTGATAAGTTTTTATATGGTTAAAAGACCAAATCTGACGAAAATATAGTTAAGGAACTATTTTAGACCTACCCCTATAGTTAATAGACTATTTATGGCATTTTCTCTACATTTATCTACAATATTTGTATATCTTTTAGCAAACGAGCAACGAAGGCACATAAACTTGTAAAGTTACAACGACAGACGGTTCGAATCCTCAACCACGGAACCGTCTTTAATTTTATCCTCAATATAAGACATCCGCGCTAGTTTTTCAAACCAAAGCCATCAAATTAGCAAATCCACACCGCTCATTAGGAAAATATGTACATAACATACCTACTTTTTCAAACAAAAAAAAATCATGAATTCATATGCACCATAATTAGGACCTAAATCGACCCAACTGTACTAGTGGTTGTTTGAAGTAAAGAGTTCTAACTTTTACCCATTAGATAGCCGATGAAAATTTCACAACTTAATTAGTTGAGTCGTTGTCTAACATGCATATCTAACGGTTGAAACATTGTATGGTAGGAGCGTTTTACCCCTTAATTGGGATATGTCCAATACAAATTCAAATTAGCTCTTCAATATCTGTAGCCTAAGCAACTTCTTGTCAACACAACTACAGATACAATCCAAAATGTTACATGTTTGCTCCAACACAACTTTTGTTACAAAAGATGGCAAAATACCAATTAAAATACAATCCCAAACTCAGTACTACTGGATTTTGTGAAATCTTCTCAGATATTTGGTTTGAATTTATTTCCAACAAATACAGCAGATGAACTAGCTCATCCATGGTACCCATTACCATTACTGTTTTTTCTTCAAAATGTGTGTTTAATTCAACACTTGGAAGGAGAAAAATCAGAGTGCAGGTAATATAGAGCTTCAAACTCCCTCAACAAAACTATAAACAGCCTCAGATTTGCATAAAGGTTAAATTGCTCAATATTTATTCTTTCACGCATACAAATAGCGAGGGATCAACTTGAGTGTGATACTTGTCTCGCTTCTATGTCCTGTAGTCTGAGGCTTACAGCCCTCTTGTGGGCATCCAGACCCTCAACTTCGGCCATTTTCTCTACGTAAGGGCCAAGATTCCTCAGCCCTTCTTCTGTCAAAGACTGCACAGTGATGTACTTCAAGAAAGAGTCCAAAGAGACCCCACCATACATCCGTGCATACCCATAAGTTGGAAGAACATGGTTAGTTCCACTTGCATAATCTCCTACACTCTCAGGTGTCCACTGTCCCATAAATACAGAACCTGCAAGTATTCAGAGTTGATTATTTATATGTTAAGATTTACCAAAGGGAAGCATGGGTGATTCGTAGTAAGTTGCTAATTGATGGTAAAATATGAACCTCCAAGGCACCCACCATACTTTCCAGTTTCCTGGTATCTATATACAAACACTGAAGACATCATTTGCCTCATCTATAATACTGTAATGTAAATCAAGATTTCTTTACGCCCAGAGAAAAATATGGCATGTCAACTACCGAAGCGAAATATTAGAGCCTATTCCAGCAGTTCCAGCCACCATCCGAAGTGAAAATATTAGAGCTTATCGTAGAAATCCAAGCTGACTGACCACTATGCGGAAAAAAAGAAGAGGCTAGTCAACTACCCATGCACGAATATCTTCTAGAAAAAAGGAGAAACGGAATAATTTAAGAAACATGCAAACACTTCACAGGATCACTAGTGAAGAAAACTTGTCCAGCTCGCCAATGGCCAGCCATCATGAACCTTCTATTTGTCATCTTGAGAGCTAAATCATACAGTTCAAGGAATAAGAAGAAGAAAAAACTATCAATCTCATACTGTTCAATACAGCCTAAAACCCCTTAAATTAACCAGCTGGATGATGAGACAAGGGGAGAAATAGAAAATGAAACAGAAATCTCGGGTAAAGAAAAAAGGCTGTTAAATCGTATGGAGAAGTTGCGTTCTATGGAGGATCACAAAAGGCAGGGCGGAAACTCACATAAAGAAATTCAGAAAGACAGGAAGAATAAAAATGAACATATTATCCACTATATATCTCGCCTTAGCGTGGCCAAAAAACCAAGAGAAGCTTGTGGATCATATTTCAGATACGCATAAACAATCAGCAGCCCCAATAGCCCAAAAACACCAACAGATTGGATATGCCAAATGGAAAAAGAGAAACTTAGCAAACGCATTCCTCTAAAGTACCTGCATTCTCAATTAAACTTTCCCACTTCTCAGCTTCATCCACATTGATTATCAGATGCTCAGGTGCATACATGTTTGAGAAGGAAATTGCCTGGAAAAGATTGTGATTTAAGTCTAAGAGAAAAGGCTGTAGCTGACAGAAATTTATAAGGAATATTGCATTCACATAAATGATGTAATTGATTATTTATATTATATTCGGGCAGAATTATTTAATGACAACAAGTATACATCCAACTGTATGCAAATTGCTGCCAACCAAGATCAACAAATTACAAACATACCTCAAGCATATCCCGTGCTAACACAGTGAAGCTGTGGCTTAGTGCCTTAAGTGCAAATTCTCCCCTTGGAAGTGTTTGACATTGCTTCCTAATTTCCTCTTGAATGGCATTTAGATCAACACCATCCCCAGCAATAACCAGTACGACTTGGCTATCTGGCCCATGCTCCGCCTGAAAAAATGCATTTGAGGTGATAAGAATAAATAGAGGTTGCCCAGTCTTTGCTACAATGATAGATAGGAATTGATGGAAGTTTCAGTTTAATCTGTATTAACAGTTGATCTTCTTCACTATGAAAAGCTTAAATTTTCTCTTATTTGGATCTCAGAAGAGACATAAGCTGTCCCAAAGTGAAATACAAGAGCACTTGATTCAGACACAGAAAGTATGAATGGAAACTTGATCAAGCAGTGAAAAATGGAGTTGATACCTGTGAAAGTAAATCTGCTGCCACATGGACAGGACTGGAATGCTTGTCAGCTATAACAAGAACTTCGGAAGGCCCAGCAGGCATGTCAATTGAAACCATCGCTTCGCTGTTCTGTTGAGAGAGAATACTACTTAGCAAAAGACAATTTAAAGTGAGGACATTAGTCTTTCAGCAGCGTATTTATCACGAGTGACATTTATCTACATTGCAAATATCCCTAACCTAAGACTGTCTCTTACTTGAAACCAATACCTGCAGAATCATTTTTGCAGCAGTGACATACTGGTTCCCAGGCCCATATATCTTCTCAACCTGGCATAGATGGCAATGTACATAATGCTTCCCCTTTATATATTATCAAAGAAAGAAGAGGAAAGATTGATTGTAAAGTGATCCAAAGGACAATAAGAAAGGAAACCAACTTCATTAAAGTATACAAGGCAACCACAGGACTGAGGATTCAAGGACATTGAGGCTAGTAGCTTTACAGATGTATAAGGAACAGATCAATGTTTATGTGCTTATACAAGCCATAATTACTTTCCTTTGTAAGAAATATTGTCAATGTACCAATAAGGGTCAACTGCATACACTGTACACAGGGGCATCTTCCTTGATATATATATATATATTCTGAGAAGTGGATGTAAACCCTAATAAAATATATAAATTTCAGCCAAGTACCAGAGAACTTATTTAAAAGAAACAAAAGGCAAACTGTCAAATACTCCAAAAACTTATACGGTATTTTATGGGATAAAACTGCTTCTAAACCACTGCAGAAAAAAATTGACAGACTTTCCTGAGCTGATATCAGACTGGACTGCTTGCCGCCCTAGCCTAACTTCTTCTATTCTCATTCTCTTGTTCTTTCCACTAAAACCAACAGTACTATCTAGACTTCTCAGTCCTACTCTTGTTTTATTAAGCCTTAATTTGATTTGCTCAACACAAAAAAGGACATCTTCTTCAATTCTCAAAAAAATAGGCAATCTTCTTTTTCTGTAAATCAACCAAGAAAAACTCCTCCACCTGAATACTAATCCTAATACTATTATTAAATAATAATAATAATAATTAAAAAGAAGGAATATACCAACACAAGATCTTCTATCTCTTACCACTCTCCTGTCCCTTTTCATGAAGATCTATTAGAACTAGCTCACGCTCTCACTGTCCAAGCAAAAAAGAGAAGGGGCCTCTGAGCTCTTCAGTGTCCACAAGAATCACATAGAAATGCTTGTATTTAGCTGCTATTGAGATGCAGTTCCTCCTCATAGAAAATTCTTTTAACATTTTTTTTAATAATAGTGATGTTAGGCATGCACCTCAACTAATTCCACGAAATACGTGTCACCTCCCACAACAACAAGTACCAGGTAACCTTATCCACCAAGCCTAGGACATATGGGGAGAAAGGGATTTGAACCTGAAACCTCATGGTTATCAACTCACTTCATTCACCACTAAGCCACACCCTTAGGTGCAAAATTCTATTAATATTGGCCCAAATTGGAAGGGAACTTGCAGAAGAGAGTTGGAGATGGGAAAAGAATAAAATTTTGGAAGGATACTTGGAAGGAGCAAAGTCCATTAATGGAAATTTTTCCAGACCTGTTGCTTAGTGTTTATTCTAAGCAACAACCCAGATGGCACCATTTATGATATGTGGAGTGCACAGGGATGGAACTTATTCTTCAGGGGATTGCTAAATGACTGGGAGATTGATAGAGTAGCCGATTTGTTAAATAGGATTGATGATTTCAATGGCACTACTGCTGAACCAGATACATTAAGATGGAAACACAATATTGATGGGCAATTCACTGTTAAAAGGGTTTATAAAATGGAAGAAAGGGTACAGTGTAGAGGGCAACCAAAAATATGGAGAAACTTATGGAATAGTCCATCCCCAACCAAGGTAAAATGCCTTGGTTGGTGGTTAAAAGAGTATGCCTGACACAAGAAGTTTTGAAGAAAAAAGGGGCCATCATAGTTTCCAGGTGCTTCTTATGCAATGAGACAAATGAAACAAACAGTCATCTATTTTTGCACTGCACTTTTACAGCACAACTTTGGTCTCTATTTCTCAACATAACAAAGACAAGCTGGACTATGCAGGAGCATACTGCAGATTTGCTTAGTTGCTGGATGAAAAGTGGAGGCAACAAAAGTCAAAAGAAGTGGTGGAGGATCATCCCACAATGCATCTGGTGGACAGTTTGGAGAGAGAGAAATGGGAGGTGTTATGAAGATAGATCCAATTCCATCCAGAAAGTTAAATGGAATTGTATAATATCTTTCTACTTTTGGTGTAAGAAGTAGGTTTAGAGGATATAGATCAATTTGTAGATTTATTAAGATCTCTGTAAGTATCTTCTTTTCTAGTTGTTTTTTTTTAACTAACACTTCATGATGGTGTCCAGCATGTCCTTAATGCTAGGAATACACATTTACCAGTTTCAAAATAAAAATAAAAAAATCTATTAATATTATGTTCACCTACTATCACCTATCATGTTTTACAACAATCAATAACAGGGAATCCTCTCTTGATAGCAATCAATATAAGATGCTTTGTTGACTTTCCCTTAAGATTGGTTCATTTAGCAATATCTATTCAGCATACGGTTATTTACAATGCACATGCTTTAATTCCTGTTCCTGCCTAGAAATCAGTGTCCCTATTTCCAGGGCCGTCTTAACCCCTAGGCCACTAAAGCAATCGCTTGGGCGCCATATTTTTGCAGCCCTCCATTTTTTTTAAAAAAAATTACTTATGAATGTTATTTTTTTTAAAAAAAATTATATGTACTATGAGTACTATGATTTCTACTAAGGCATAAGGAAATTGCATATGAAATGAATGTAGAACCTGAATTTCGTAAGAAACAATTTGATAAAAATATTGATAACGAAATCATAAAGTCCCTTGAAACTATATATATATAGAGATCGATAGATAGATAGATAGATAGATAGATAGATAATTGAGATCACTAGATGATGAGAATTTAAAAATCATTGTCTTAAACTTGATCTTTAACACATAATGGTTATTATGTTATTGATGGTTTAGATTTATTTTTTGAATTGAAAGTGTTGAGAGAAATAATACATGTGAAGATAATTATCTAATGAAAATACGCAATCAAATAAAAGACTTGATTCTCTTTCAAATACACATATTGCTTATAGAATAATGTTAATAGTTACTCTAACCGTTGTCTCAACCGAAAGAAGTTTTTCGAAACTAAAATTGATTCAATCTTATTAAAACAAATCGATTATAAAACAGTAACTAATGATTTCGCATCTAAAAAAGCTAGAAAAGTAGATTTTAAATAAAAGTATATATGATGAAAAAACAAAATATTAGGGCCCCTCCCTTAAATTTCGCTTTAGGCCCCCAATCTTATTGAGTCGGTCCTGCCTATTTCAAGCGATAGCTTTCCTACAATAACTGTAACTGCAGGGACATCATGTTTTAAAGGAACTATGGACTGATGAAAGGGATACATAATTTCTTTTCCATCGATCCTTGTCCAATTATTAAAGCTTATATTTTTCATGAATAAAACAACTATGCCTTAATCGTAAACTAATTAGGATATGTATATGACTGTTCACTATTTCCTATGGGAAGATAAAAGTGAAACTCATAAATTCTCTCTAGTCAAATGGCAGGCCTAGAGTCACTCAACCCAAGTTCAAGGGGGTCTAGGCATCAGGAATCTCAACTTTCACAACCAAAGTATGCTAATGAAATGGTTGAGGTATGGTAAACCAGGCTACTGGAAAGATGTAACTGATGCCGAGTATGGCTCTTTGAATCATTGATGCACTAGACCAAGTACATAGACAACAACATACGGAGCCCCTCCTTCAGAAGGAACCTACAGGATTGAGAAATCAATGACCTTATTGCTCTACTTGCAACCTTGGCAGATTTCAACATTAATGAGCACCAAGAAGATAGAATCATTTGGGGTACATCTAAAGCAGGGAAGTACTCAACCAAGGAAGGTTATGATCTAAAGTGTTTACAGGGTGGAATTCTGGAGGATTGGCCTAGGAAGCATGTTTGGAGGACCAGACCACCACTCAAAGTTGCATGCCTAGACTGGACAGCTCTAGATAATGCTTGCTTGACACAAGATAATCTTAGCAGAAGGAAACTTACTCTAGTAAACAGATGCTATTTATGCAAACAGAATCTTGAGAATGTTAACCATCTGTTTTTGCACTGCCCCAGCCCCCATCACAGCCGAAAATGGGAACTTTTTCTTCTCTATATATGGCCTCCCCTATAGTATGTCCAAGTCAATCAAGGAGCCCTACATCAGCTGGATTTTTGGAGACTGAACAAAGGCATCAAGAAAGTCTGGAGGATGATCCCAGCAATCATTTTTTGGGTTATATGCAATGAAAGGAATCGCAGATGCTTTGATGGAATATCAACTCCTACCCACGCTCTGAAGACTAAATGGTTAGTTAATTTGTTCAGTTGGAATTTTCCTTCACTGTTGATAGCATTGACATGTTTCTGGACTTTGTTTGCTCCTTAGTTCTAGCTTAGATTACTTGTACCAGTGCTGAAATGTTTTTTTTCCCTTCTGTACTGGAGCCAACTGGTTACACCTTTTGTAATTTGGCATCTTCCTGATGCCCATGCAATGATAATTTCTTACTTTATCAACAACAACAACAAAAAAAAAAAAAAAACACTTCAGAAATATAGTATGTGTCTACAGTTTACTCAAGCCAGGATTTATTCCTTGAATGTACTCATGTTAATTACATTATTCTGTGTCTCATGCGTAAACTCAGCAAAGCAATAGAAGTATACTAGTGCTTGTATGATTCAATATGGAAGGCTTCAATTCTTTGAGGTGAAAGTTGTACCTTTGGGCATGATTCAGTGCCCCAGGCCATTGCAGAAATTGCCTGTGGGATTTAAGAAAGTTACAATAAATGGCCCAGTTAGTAAAAGATTTAAGTTCCAAAAAGCAAGAAATTAATTGAAATGAGTCAGAGGCACATGGTTGATGAATGCAAGATCAAGGAAGCATATCATCATATACCTGAGCGCCTCCAGCTTTAAGGATGTGGGTCACACCTGCTTTCTTGGCACAATAAAGCACTTCCTACAAGAGAGGTGTCTAAATAAATGACCATTGATAAAGTTATACTAACGAAGTGAGATGGTAAGCAAATACCTTGCAAATACTGCCATCCCGAGAAGGTGGAGTTGCAAGTACAACTGTTTTACATCCAGCAATTTGTGCTGGCTGGCCAAAGGGAAAATTTGATGATTTTGTAATAAGGGAATTAGCGTTGAAAGAAATGATTAATAAGAGCAGAAAATTGAATCACCATACAACTGAAAGCATCAGAGCTGTAGAAGGTAAAACAGCAGTTCCACCGGGAACATAAAGCCCAACAGAGGCAATGCTCCTAGCCACACGTTTACATCTGACGCCCTGACAAAGTAGGAAATACAGAAGTTAAAGGAGAAGTAAGAATGTCAACACAATGTTGCTACATAAGCCCACACAACTGAGATCAATCCTGTACAATATCCACAAAACTTACATGCATGTTCTCCACAACTTTCTCAACAGGCTTTTGAGCAGCATGAAAGGCATATATGTTGTTATATGCCACATCAAATGCTTCTCGAACAGATGAATCGAGCTGAGTCAAACAAAGAAGCAATTAGATTGAAAATTAGAAAAGCTGAAGTCAATTGTCTTTCAAGAAAAATTATTTAGAAAATGTCATACTATCTTTAATCCCCATTGCTGTCATAAAAAAAACGTGTGTATTCAAATGCATACCTCAGGATCTGGAAGCTCATTGACATCTTCAACTATCTTATCCAGTACAACTTTGTCAAACCGTGATGTGTAGCTGCACATTACAGATATCATAACAAAGTAACATCAATACAACAAAACAGATTAACTGTAGCGACAAATTTTACTTTCACATGGAACTATTAACTCTTAAAATTGATAAGTGATGGACAAGGAGCAAAAAGATTAAGATTTTTGCAAGCTCTATAGCAAGTTAATCTAAACTTCGGGATATTCTGAAGGTTTGAAATTACTTCGTCCATCAAATTAAAAAAATGTCAACTAAAGTAGATCAGAATCAATTACAGAAAGAGTATAAACACACTCCAAAGATACTTGTTATTAGCTTTAAATAATAAGAAGTTGACACAATGTCCAGTGTCTCCGAAGAGAACTAAAAATGGAGAGACAGAGGGAGGTAGGGAGAGTGTCTGATATGGCAATTATAGAATTCATTAATTTTTTATATTTTATGTCAGTTGCAAAAAGACAAAGGTCATCCAGTTGGATCTTCTATATGGAACCTAGTCGTCTTATTGCGCGTTTCACTTTTAGAAACACTGTACAAGAGATTGAAATGTGGAGTATGGTAAACCTCATCTTTATGTCACTTACTATTTTGATCATTTTGGTCCATGCAATAGGAATGAGGACACACGACATAATATGTTAGGAGAGATGCCCTTTACATCATTCATTAATATCACACAAATTGTTTATATGATATGACAGTCTAGCACCTCCACATGGAGCATTTCTTTGGCATTTTCTATGGATCAATAACACATGTTCTGCATTTTTTTCCCTTAAAATCATTAAAGGTAAACTCATGTTCTGCATTCTTATGGAAAGGGAAGGGGAAAATAAGGGGATCTTGACATAGCAGATACGGGGTAACATTTGTTGATGAAACAAACACAGTAAGGCATAAATATAAACAAGCACTAACTCTTTAACTGCAGCATCACCTCTATTACGAACATCGTCAACAATGGGTTGAACCTGATATAATTCATTCAACATTCAAAAAAAGTATACTAGATTGAACCATAAATAAGTTAAAGGGAAAAAAAAATAAGAAATTAGTTCAAGAAGCATTGTTAACTCACAGTGCCGAAAATAGAGGAGAAGTCAATGCGAGGACGAGCCTTGAGGCTGTCAACCTCAGAAGTTGTAAGCTCCGATAACTTATACGACTTCATTGAGCACCTAATTGACTTACGAATTAACCCTGTTAATAACCATCAAAAACAACAAGACACATTAGGAAGACACATTCAATTTAAAGCATAGAACTTTGCAATGGTTTTCACCAATAAGAACAATTACAAGCAACTAATTAAAAGTTTTGCGAAAAATGCCAGGCACAAAATGCAAAATAACATTCTGCAAAAGAAGGAACTTCTGAAAGTAATACCTGCAGGTAGATAAGAATATTTCCGATAAAATACAGTATTGCGTGTAGGAATTGCCCGAAGATTACTAGCCAAGCTACAGGACCTACTCAATGATAGAATGTTGCAGTCCATCTATGTTCTGACAGCAAACCAAAATTAGACTATACTCTCTAAAATGTGATAAAATTCAAATTTGTTCTAGAGGCTAGAGCTTTATGTTTTTTATTTTTTTCTGAGAAGAGAAACGATTAGAAAATGCTTGAAAATCAGAGAATTGATTGGTTTATGAAGCAGACACAAAAAAACATTTGGAGAAAGGATTAGAAATTTTAACTAATGAGGAAGAAAGAGGACTTAAACCTACAAGTAGACGTCGTCGCCGGAGAAAGATGAGGAGTTAAGCAGATCGTCGCGGGCGGTGTCACAGCAGAGTGAGTTGTGTACTTTGTGGTGGTGGTTCAATTGACTATTGGGAAGAAGAAACCCAGGTTGGAAATGGCGGGCCGAAATTAATTTGGGAAGAAATGACGGGCTTGTAATTTGGAAGACTAATGGGCCCAATTAATTGCACAAAAAAGTGCTAAACACTTGGACAAGTGGCTTGGCGCAAAGGAAAACATATATTAATCGAAAAACAATCAATTCTTTTCAATGAACTCTATGATCATTTTAAATTATCGAATATGTTTATTTGATAAAAGGGAGTTGCTATGATGGCAACCATTATATATATACATATATATATTTACTAGTTTCACGGCATGTGCGTTTCACGTGTGTATCATATATATTGTATACAATGTTGTAAAATAGAACTAATATTACTAAATTAATGTTTTAAGTGAATAATTATAATTGAAAGAACATATGACAAATTCTTTGAAATGATTAGTAGATATTATCATAGAGTAACCTGTATTTTGAGATCAAAATGACAAGATATTATTGAAACATTTCAAAATACATTCAAAGTTTAAATATGGGATAAAGTGACATTTCTTTAGTAGTATTAATTTTACTTCGGTCAATTTTGTAAACAAATCTAATTGACAATTTTTTTTTAAAAAAATATCCATACAAAAATTGTTACCAATAGACTTACATCTTGAGGTTATCAACATAAATGATAGACATCATTTAAGTACAATTTTTCTCTTAAATATTCATACTTGATATTTAGTATGTGCATGACACTAATAAGGATTGCCATAAATATTTTAATATTTTATCTTTATACATAATCTATCTTTTATAAAATATTAGTACTCAATTAATATTTGAGTAAGACTATCATAGAGAGGTAATTTTACAAAAATTAAAGGTACTTTGTTGTTATAACGAATGATGGTCAAATAGAGGTTTGAGTGTATATATATATTTCAGTAGCATAATTTAATGTTAATAGATGAACAACATAACCTTTGGTGAAAATATTTAATTTCTTTAAGTGTCTACCTTATCTTTGTAAAATTGTAGTCTTCTCCTATTTTTTGCCGCATACATATCATATAGTTGTTGTCTAATGAAAGTATCTAATATCTTATAAAAGTTTTATCTTGATATAAAAATTAATTGATGAATAAAATTTAAAGTATTATTTATACAATCTTTAATTTGATTTAAGATTGTTTTATTATCAATCACTATTTTCTTATCTATTTTTATATAGCTAGCAAGGAGTGTATCTTGTGACATAACATTTTCTCAAATTAAAATAAACACTAAATAACAGAAAATTCATCCTTAAAAAATTTCGTACTCATACACAATATAAATTTTAAAAAATATATATATATGGAACAATTTATTGAAATATCTTGCCACCAACACTGTACTTTCTCTGTTCATTTTTCTTACATATCTATTAAAAAAATTATTATCATGACTATATTATCATATTATAAGTAAAAGTGAAAATCCATTTTTGAAAGAGTGGATTTAACATCAAAACTAATAATTCAATAGACGGCATTGATGCCCGTTGTTTTAGTAAAATTAGAAAGAAACTCCTTCGTTTGAGGGTAAAAGAATAAAAAAAAAAAAATATCTTACGCAAATAATTTGACTATTTTCATATTTGTTTATTATTATTGTCTTTCATACAATTTTTTGTCAGTGAATTGATGAATGATTTGCTACAATGTCTTCACCAACTCTTTTTATGTGGTACCTCGAATTTCGTTGAATTTTGAATTTAATCAACTGTTGCAAATAACCCTTGAGATTTTTATAAGAAGAAGAAGAGTGAAAACATAATAAAATCGTAGTTTAAAAGTGAGAGGAAAACCATCTATTTATAGCTAACAAATAGTAGTATGAATATGTGTTAATTGTGCCTTATCAAAAAAGTTATAACCTTTAGAAAAAGTCACTATTCATTGGAAAAGTCACAACTCATCAGAAAAGGTACAACCCTTTGGAAAAGTCACAACCCTTTGGAAAAATCACAACCCTTCGGAAAATTCACAACTAATCGAAAATGTCACAACCCGTCAAAAAAGTTACAACCTTTTGAAAAAGTCACAACTGTTTGAAAAAAATCACAACTCTTTAATGTGAAAAGGTATCTACTTTTAATATAATTAAATTAATAAATATAACAAATTGAGTATTTTTAATTGAAGGTATTATAGTAATTCAACATTCAAGTTTGGGAGTTCGTGCTTTTAAGGTAGTATAGATAGATATAGATATAGATGTTTCACAAACATCTTTTTGTTTCTCTTTGATAAAATAAGTCTTTATTACATGAAATAGATTATGAAAAATAACTTTTTTTTTCTCTTGATAAAACAAGTCGATTAATAATCAAATAGACAATCTAATCAATAAAAAATATGCGATTGGTAAACTTGGGACTTGAGACAACACATGCTACAAAGTTTGGTAAACAGTCATCCTCAAGATGCAATATTTTTATGGCTAGATAATGGCATTTTGGGTATGATCTATTGTACTTGATAATGGCTTTTTGACAAACAAACATATAATAAACTCCCATCGCATCTCGAAAATTCTATGCAAAAATACAACTTCATAATAATTGAAAACTATTAAAAATGAAGTTATTACCTTGATTCCTAACAACAGGACTGAAGCTATATCAATCCTTTTAGCTCTTTCACTTTTATAGATAAACAAAAGTGGCAAAAAACAATCTGAAAAAGAGAAAATGATAAGGCATGTAAATAATAAAAAATATTCAAATTTCGCAGGCAAACTTGTATATTACCAATAACAAGTGAAAACAATTGCATTTATAAGCCAATTGAATTACATCTAAATTGTATTTACTATTGTATGGACGTAGAGGTGGCAATAGAGCAGGATGAGACGGATTATAATGCATGATTGCAGGATAGTGCGGATTAAATTTTTTGCAAGGGCGGCGAAAAAATAAAATATTGTGTTATATAGGGTTGAGTAGGACACAATATATATGAATTTATCATGCAACGCTTCATTTATCATCCTGCTTCACTTGATTCAGATAAATATAACTAAATTTATAAAATTCTCTCTTTTGCAATTGAATTACTAGATATGATTACACTTAGTTATAGTTTTTTTTAAAAAAAAGAAAAGAGCGATTACATTTTACAAATCCACTATCTTACATTACAGTCAACTCATTTGGTCTAAGTCAAAAGATCATGAACGTAGCTTAATGGTCTTTTTAAAATTATATTCCTAACTCTTTTCTCTTATTTATTTATAGGTAGTCATCTATATATGTGCATTTATACTTTAAAACTATCACAACATAATTAATTCTAGAAAACAAAGAGAGTAGGTGGAATAATAGCAGCCTCAACAATAATTGTAAACTCCAAATATCTTTTAATAATCTTATTAAAACATGATTAATTTGGACAAATAGATTTGCTTGTACAGAGAGCTAGCTAGGAAACAAAGTCAATGATAGGATATGTTGATTAGTACTACAATATATATTATAAGCTTTTTGGTTAGAAACGACAGCACTCATCCAATAGTCCAATACAAACAATCTTACTATAAAATACACTATTATTATTAATAATATTAATTATCCTACCTAACTTTTCTTATAGTCAACTTTTATCATTGCTTTCATATTTACTGGTCTTTTTGACTAATTAAGCATTTGTTTGTATAAGAAAAGTTTCCAACCATCAGGGTTGGCTCAATGCCTTTATAAAAATAAAAATAAGGCATATGTCTTAGGACTTCAAAATTGAAGAGTCTAATTTTTTCGTAATAATAAAATTATTATAAGTTTTTTTTAAAAAATATATGTATTATATTTTTTAATTTATTTGTTGTTTTTTTAGTTTGTTTCAAAACATTAAAGAATGTTTCTTTTTTATGGATCAATTTTAAAATTTAACTTCCACATGATATGTTTAAGACCACAAGATTAAAAAATATTTTGGTATATATATAGTTTAAAACCATAAAAAAATAAAATAAAATTATTAAAAAGAAAGAAATAACTTGAATCTCAGATATAAAAAAAATAATTAAAATTTAGGTCTCCAATTTATTTTTGGCTTTAGGCCACTAATTAGTTTGAGCCGCCACTACCAACTATAAATGTTTGATCATTTTGTTTTCTTTGAATATCCCTCTTACTGATAAAGGTTTTTTTTTTTATGTAATTATTATACCCAAATTTGATTAGCTTAACTAAGCAAATTAAATGAGTATCTTAGAGGACTCACAAAATGTATCACCAAACGCTTAGTGATGATTTTGAATCATCTTTGAGAAAAAACTTGCTTCTATACTTATTTAGTTTGCTTTCTATGTATTTTGAAGTGTTCTGTTCTAATAAGTAGAATATCTTTTTTTCATAATCTTCCCAACTACAGTTAATGCTATATATATGTGCCTAGAGTACATATAAAGGTATAAAGGTAAGTGTACAAATAGATCCATAACAGGCTTATATATAGAAATTATTATACATTAAATAACATCTAAAAGTGTTGTTTAAGAAGATGAAATGTCCAATAATATTTTTTCACTTGAAAGACTTATTGGGTTGTTGCGAGCAAAATAAATAAGGTGTGCTTAAGAAAAAGCGGCTATCAGGATGGGCTATGATGGATGTAGTGAAATTAATCCTCCACGCATATCTCACTGATCTGAAACATATATATATATATATATATCATGAATTTTTTAGAGCGGTCACGACTAGTCGGACGGTTTCTCGTTTAAATATAACATAGGAACCATCTCCACTAGAAATGTGGTCACGGGCCGTCATAGCACACTCGCATAACATGAAATTCACATACTTTGAAGGAGTTAATATCTCAAAAGATCACTCAACTTAGAGAATTTATCTGGTAAAGTCATTGAACTTTGTTTTGTTTCACTAAAATCACTGAACTTATGTTTTTGTATCAATAAAATCACTGAACTTATATTTATGTATCAATAAAATCACTGTACTAAATTTATCATTAATTTTATTGATTTACGTGCAATTAGACTCAAACATTCACAATTATATCCATTGACCCAATTAAAAAAGCCCAACACTTCTTCATCTTCCTGCAATCTCCATGCATGTTCATTTTGAGTGTGGTTTTAGTTATTGCTGAAGAAGTCCCAATTGCAGAAATCTTTGCATGGTTAAGCTGGCAATATAGACGACCCGTTTCGAAGTGACACGGATAATAACGAAAACATGTTGCATAACCCACTATCATCGTAG
The DNA here is from genome assembly GCF_000226075.1 of Solanum tuberosum. NCBI lineage: Eukaryota > Viridiplantae > Streptophyta > Magnoliopsida > Solanales > Solanaceae > Solanum > Solanum tuberosum. The sequence goes on along the minus strand of NW_006239189.1, from coordinate 329,574 downwards.
ACAAATTGACAGTTATCTATACTAAAATTTCAAGAACCATCAATTTATATTTCAAGATTTTAGGTTTTATTACTGAAAAATTTACAATCTTCAGTAAAATCTGAAGCTGAATAAAATATGAATGTGAATTTATGTGTAACAGTAGAGGGGAAATCTGTGTGGAAGTGGAAAAAAATCGTGTAGATAATATGGAAGAGGAATAACGGGACAAATTAGAATTTGGTTTTGGCTATTGTTGAAGAAGTGTGGGTTTTTAATTGGGTTAATGGGTAGAATTATGAATGAGTTTCAATCTAATTACATGTGGATCAACAAAAATAATTTTATATATTTATAAATGAATAATAATTTTAGTTGAATGATTTTATTGATACAAAAGCATAAGTTCAGTGATTTTACTGATATAAAACAAAGATCAATGACTTTACTAAATAAATTCTCAAAGTTGAGTGATCTTTTGAGATATTAACTCCAAA
>NW_006239189.1:301649-324434 GCF_000226075.1 Solanum tuberosum | reverse complement strand
CTATTTTATATAATGTAAATATTCTATCAATATGTTGTATATATTGTTTATACAGTTTTAATATACCAAATATATGAATTGTGTATAAATTCACATCCTAAACAAAATAATAATACATGTTAATTAAAGAAGTGGAATATATTTAATAATATATAACGCTATATACAATTCAATTTGTAATATTAATAAAATATTACATTTGGATTTCAAATGAAAACAGAAAAAAAAAGTTGTTCGTGTATTAAAAAAAAGTTAGGAAAATAGCATAGTTGGATAACATTTTCAATGAAAATAATTAAAAATAAATCAATAAGGGTAAATGTGTAATTTACTATTTTAATACATGTATAACTAATACATGCATAACTTATTCCACCTTCTACCATGCATAACTTATACATAGATTCCCTCATAAGTTATGTTGGTATTAATTATGTAGGACTACAAAAAACACAACCAAACACCGTATAAAATTAATACATGAATAACTTTTATACAACATTTAGAATTCTACCAACCAAACATGGTATAAGTTATGTTGACTTTTCCACCTAATACAAATTTTCTACCAAACATGGTAAAAGTAATGCAATTTTTTATAGATGGATAAAATGCAACTTATACCGTAACCAAACGGCCCCTTAGTTTATACTAATACTAGGTTGCATATTTGTTAGTATTTTAAGAATATAGTTATGTTATTCATGTAACTATATATGTCGGTATGGTATTTGATATTTCGATATGTTATTTCTAAATACCAAATATTGTATCAAATACCAAATACCAAAAAAAATTAAACTGTATATCATATACCACACCAAATACCATAATATCAAAACTACAACATTAAAATATTTGATATAAATTATTTTAATAGAAACAAAATGATAAATTATTCATTGAATTTTTAAAATTAAATAAGTATTGTTGGATATCTCAAAATAGTATAGTAGACAAATAAAGTTATCGGTATGGTATTCCCTCCGTCCAACAATAGTTGTCCACTATACTAATTTAAATGTCCAATTATACTTGTCTACTTTGTGAAATCAAGTATGGTTGGACAGAGATAACATTAAAATGATAAATTTACTATATCAATTATTATTCTATATCAAGTCAAAATTTAACAAATAAATCGGAACGAGATTTTTTCCTTTACTAATAAAAACCTGAAAGATATTGGTGACAGACAACATGTCAATTTCTTCCCCTCTGAGCAAAATCCCAGTCACTATCCAACCTCCATCTTTAACCTGCATTTCCCCCCTTCAAATTCTTCAAATCTAAGCTAAACATAAGTTTTCAACAGTAACACAGAATCAAGAACCCAAAAATTAACTTTTTTTCATCCAAAGAATCAATGAAAAGAGCTCACATTAGATTCATTCATCAGAAAAAATGGTCAACACCCATTATTGTATTCACAATCTTTGTTGTTATACTCCTTCTTTTACTAATTTTAACCAACCCCACTTCCTCATTTAAGCCTAAATCATCAACCCCACATTCAAAATCAGTTATTTTTGATGAAATCTTGCCTGAGTTGCCTCGATTAGCTTACTTGATTTCGGGTACTAAAAATGATGGAGTAAAGATGAAAAGGCTGCTTCAGGCAGTGTACCATCCAAGGAATTATTATCTGTTGCATCTTGATTTGGACAGTTTGGATAGTGAGAGATTGGAGCTGGCTAAGTATGTTAAGTCGGAATTTGTGTTTAGGGATTTTGGGAATGTTAAGGTTGTGGGAAAATCAGATCTGGTTACTTATAAAGGGCCTACTATGTTGGCTTCTATGTTACATTCCATTGCTATTCTGTTGAAGCTGCCTAAGAGTTGGGATTGGTTTATTAATCTTAGTGCCTCTGATTATCCCCTTATGACTCAAGATGGTTAGTACTCTGATTCTTCCTGTTGTTTACTTTGAAAGGATGTAACTTGTTTGAAGTGTAAAAACTATATTTGGTGCAGCTTCTGCTTTTCGAGGACATGACCTTAGATAAGTGGTTATGAAGGTCGCGGATTAGGATAAAAGGTTATTAGGTAGTTGAACTTTGTCTAAGGTTAGTAGGTATTTGAACGTTGTCTCATTTCCTAGCGCGATAGGATTGGTGGTAGTTTGGTGCATTGTACCTATTTCCTTGCTTATAACAGTAGACAGTACTAGTAGCATTTTTCTTGTAGTTGCCTGTGTTATGACTTTTGTTACTCCTTGTTATTTACTATGCTTCAATTATCATATTAGTTGGTTATTGTCATTGCTCCTCTTTTAAATGCTATGTTATATTTTTCCTATTATTTTCTATGTCTGATTTATATATGTATTTTTCTTTTAGCTGCTCTAATGTTTGTTACTTAAGCCGAGTGTCTTCTAGAAAAGCCTCTCTACCTCCAAGGTAGGGGTAAGGTCTTGCGTTCACTCTACGTCCGCAGACCCTGCTTATTGGTCTACACTGGGTTTGTTTTTGTTGTTGTTGGTTTGAAATGTGTATATTTGTACTAAGTCTGCACTAATTGTCATGAAGGAGCAGTTAATGGAGTGATACTTTGTTCCTACTGACTGAAAATATTGAATCTATCCTAATGATACTGATTTGATTCAAATGCTGCTCCTCAGAAGGGTGCGCGCACAAAATTTTAAATTGATTGGCTCACCCTACTTTGGAGTTAATATCTCAAAAGATCACTCAACTTAGAGAATTTATCTGGTAAAGTCATTGAACTTTGTTTTGTTTCACTAAAATCATTGAACTTATGTTTTTGTATCAATAAAATCACTGAACTTATATTTATGTATCAATAAAATCACTGTACTAAATTTATCATTAATTTTATTGATTTACGTGCAATTAGACTCAAACATTCACAATTATATCCATTGACCCAATTAAAAAAGCCCAACACTTCTTCATCTTCCTGCAATCTCCATGCATGTTCATTTTGAGTGTGGTTTTAGTTATTGCTGAAGAAGTCCCAATTGCAGAAATCTTTGCATGGTTAAGCTGGCAATATAGACGACCCGTTTCGAAGTGACACGGATAATAACGAAAACATGTTGCATAACCCACTATCATCGTAGACAAATTGACAGTTATCTATACTAAAATTTCAAGAACCATCAATTTATATTTCAAGATTTTAGGTTTTATTACTGAAAAATTTACAATCTTCGCTGAATAAAATATGGATGTGAATTTATGTGTAACAGTAGAGGGGAAATCTGTGTGGAAGTGGAAAAAAATCGTGTAGATAATATGGAAGAGGAATAACGGGACAAATTAGAATTTGGTTTTGGCTATTGTTGAAGAAGTGTGGGTTTTTAATTGGGTTAATGGGTAGAATTATGAATGAGTTTCAATCTAATTACATGTGGATCAACAAAAATAATTTTATATATTTATAAATGAATAATAATTTTAGTTGAATGATTTTATTGATACAAAAGCATAAGTTCAGTGATTTTACTGATATAAAACAAAGATCAATGACTTTACTAAATAAATTCTCAAAGTTGAGTGATCTTTTGAGATATTAACTCACTTTGAAGCATAGATTATTTATGCACCCATTGCACCGCCTAAATAATAATAATAAAAACCTTAATTAACAATTATGAAATAGATTAAAAGTCCATTAGTTTATGAATCATGGAAAAAATTTAATCTCGTTAATTAATCGAAATTATAATTTATGAATTATAGGAAAGAAAGAATTAAAAAAAAAAAGGAAAAAAAGAAGAAGATTGAAAAGACATCCATTCAAAAAAAAATCTTTATTGTCTTGAAATATCAATTGTTGTGACATGTGATCCTAAGCAAATTTCAATTTTCAGCTGAAAATGTCAAGGATGCAACTATCAAACTTTTCAATATTTTTCTAACTATGGAACTATCAACAAGTATAATTGTTACCATAATTATTATTTTTTAATAAGGTGATAGAGATGTATCATTATTAACCATATAAAAGTTTACCATAGTAAAGTGATGAGTTGTTTCACATAGAGCTCACTCCACTGTATATTCTTTGAAAATTGAACTGTGACTTTTGTATGAGAAAATGACCAAAAGCCCCCAATTACATATGTATATTTTACGAGAGTCCTATTACATTTCTGAATTATTTTAAAATGAAGTTATTTGCTTCCTAAATATTGATGTGGCAAATAAGGTGTAGTTCACTCTCGTGAGAGATAAAAAGATAGTTAAAATATTAACTTTATAAATATTTAATTTATTTCATATTAATATTCTATTTTATTTTAAAAAAAATATGTTTCCTTTTATTTATTTTTTACCTTCTTTATCTCTTCCCTTCAATCTTCATCATCAGATCCATACTAGACATCGGCGGTGGCTCACCTCGACCACCAGGTCACCGCCCTCATCAGGTTTTCATCACTGAGTCAATTCTCATCACCAAATCACATACTTTTCATCATATCTCCACTTTTCATCACTTTGAAAAATTGTTGGTAGCTCAAAATTAAAATCAAAATTGAAAGTTAGAAGAATCTAACTTTAGACTAGTCATTAATGGAGGAGTTCACTAAGTAATTGATTCAATTAATGGAGAAGAATTCATCATTGGGTAACAAACCCTTTAATGAAGAAGACTCATTTATTGAAATTGTTGTAAACATCAATCGAATTTCTCATATCAACATTGTTATAAGTCCCTCCGTAAGTTTGGTACCTTTATCCCGGCAAGCAAGTATCGTTTACTTGTAGTTCTTTGAAGAATCGATCTTTGAGAAATATTATAATAGCGGAAGAAGAAGCAATATTTAGTGATAGAGTTTTTCGTTTGTCTCTAGCTTTAGAAAATGAGATTTCCTGTGCGATGAAGGTCGAAGTTTCAATAGTCATGGCGTCCTCTCGTCAAATCTGCAGAAGGTTCAAAGAAAAAGAGATGGAGAAATGGAAAAGAAAGAGAAAAGGAGAAGATGAAAATAAAAAATAAAAAAAGTAAAATATAAAAGAAAAATTATTATTTTTTATATGAAAAAAGGGTAATATTACCACCTAATACAAATATTAGCTTGAGTTTGTAGGGAGTAGATATTTCACTTTTAAAAGGTTCAGGGGGGTGATAGATCCCCGTGAAGAATACGTGTGTAGTTAAAAATTCGATAATAGCTTGAAGGGGCTTTTGGCCATTTTCTCACTTTTGTACTTTGGATAACACCAATAAAAGAAGCACAAAAAAAGTCTCAACTTAAACTTGAAATGATTGTCATTTACTCACGTGAGATGAGATCTTTACGCCAAATTAATATACATAATATATATTTATATCATTTAATTAAATTATTTAAGTATGATATATACATTAAATTGATTTAATTTAAATAAATATTTACCTAATATCGACCCGATCATGCAATTCACATATTAGTTTTAGCTGCCACATTATTATCACGTGCATGTTAATTGGAAGCTTATTTTAATTTGCTTTTACTTTTTAAAAGATAAAGATTGTTTCATCTAAAAAAAATTAGATTCAACCAATATAATGAGAGATTATTGTTATTGTACTTTCTTTTTTTTTGACATTTTGAACGTTTAAAACTTTGAAAAAATGATCATTAATTCCGTAGTTAACCAACTAAAAAGTTCACGTAGGACCCATAAATTAATGTAAAATTCTAAATTTTATGATTATATTACTTAATTTAGGATAAATCTTTCTGGCCATAAAATTTGGCAAGAATGGTAAAGTAACATATTTCACACTATTTTATTTTACCTTTTTGAACATTTTTACCCTTTTAACTTTAATACATTTTAATTAAAAAATAATAATTTATTTAAAATAAAAAAAATATTATAGACTTTTTAATTTTTTGACCAAATTTTAATTAAATTTTCTGGCCATTTAGCATTACCCCTTAATTTAAATAGGTCGTCGATCGACAGACAAAAGAGAAACAATATGGGCCAATTTCATGACTTTATTGAATAATTAATATTGCATATGACTTTTCTAGTTTTCTTCATGGTGGAAATTTGACTACTCACATGTGTTGATTAGCTTAAATAGTAGTAGTAGTATATTTTTCCACATTAAGGATATTATATACTAAGAAATAATATTATATACATGGAATATTATGAAGGGGATAATCTACTTTAAAGATATTCTTATTTTTAAATACTTTTTATTTTGATATTTGGGTATTTGCAATACATAGTTTATTCCACATTATATTTACATAAAATATTATAAAAATTTCCGCGTAACTTAGAGCAGGTATTGTTTAATACAATTGATCAAATAATGTACTTTTAGTACACACTATAATATTTTACGCCTAATAAATTTGATAATATGTCGATAATGCTAAATAAGATTAATGATAACTAACTATGTAATTTGTTTGCTAATTCTTGTTTTTTAGTGATCAATATTATCACATATTCAAGATCATAAATTTCAAAAGTCTTATAATTACATAAATGTCATGATACGTTCAAGTTGTTTTTTTCCTTTTTATAATGCAATGTTGAATCAAATTATATCGTATAAATTAAACGAAAAAATACTATTTATTATACTAATATTATTTGTTTATTCCCTCCGGCTAAACTTTCATTAATATAGAAAAATCAAAGTTGGAGGAGGTTCTTAGATAAGTTATGTTCTTTGTCTCAATTTATATAACATATATTTTTTTTATTTTGTTAATAATTAAAAGTAATTTAATTTTAAAATTATTTCATATAATCACACATTTAAAAAAAAAGTATTTTAGACACTAAATTCTTAATTATTTTCTAAAATCTCAAGTAAGTTAAACCGCATCCCATAAATTGAGACGTGTGGTTAGTACTCTAAGAAATTTATGACAAAATTAATGTAGGATAATGGCACTCATATTGAGCACATATGCATGCCTCCAAAAATTCCCTATTCGTTTTTGTCAAAAAAGAAATATCAACGTCTACTCTCTACAGCTCCAGCACCAATTATTTCCAACTCGATACGCACTTCCTTTTTTTTTTATTCTTTTTGCTGTTTATTATTTTGGGATTCATATATTCATCTTACTGAAGTGAACTTTTTTTTTTTTTTTTTTTCTTCTTTTACACATTTTTGATTCTTGAAAAATGTATCCAACCATAGCTTGGATTCTGAGATTACACTGCTGCTTGTTGTTCTTGATATTTGCAGAGTCCAGAGTTCCTCAAGAAGAAGGTAAATTGCTGCTCTTTTCTCTTTGCTTTAATGGGTATTTTTTTGGATTCCATGGGAAAGAGGGGGGTTACTTTAGCAGATCAAGAAATACTTAATTTCTTAGTACAGCTTTCTCTCTCGATTGCTATAATTTTAAGAAGGATTAGGAGTTTTGAGTTTAAAGAAGATGAGAAGTGGATGGAATTACTTCAATTTAGTGAATGTATAGTGAAAAGGTGTGAGCTTTACTGTTTTCAAATAGATAAATAATGGATTATTAAAGTTAGTTGCTACCAAGGGTATGTCCTAGTAGTCAATAAAGTGGCTTGAGCACATGAGGTCTCAGGTTCAAAGTTCAGTTGACCTAAAAACACCAGGTGATTTCTTCCAATCAGTTGTAGCCTTGGTGGGCAGAGTTACCTAGGACATGTTGCTGGTGGGATGTGGGAGGTGGTAGGTATCCCGTGGAATGTATATAGTCACCTAGTACATGTTGTTGGTGGGAGGTGGGAGGTGGTTGGTATCCCGTGGAATGTATAGAGTCACCTAGTATATGTTGCTGGTGGGAGGTGACAGGTATTCCGTGGAATTAGTTGAGGTGTGCAAGTTGGGCTGGACACTACGGTTATTGATTGTTTTTAAAAAAGACTAAAGTTAGTTACCAGTTTCCTGAAATTAATGCTATGTCTAGCGCTTAGAATGTTCCAATTTAGGTGGTATTCTGATTTGCTTGTTTTGCCATGGACGTGTTGGCCTTGAGAAGGTAGAGAGGTTTCCGATAGACCCTTGGCTCAATAAAGCATATCCGAATCAATAAGAGGAGGAGGAAATACAATTATTAAGTAGTTATTCTTGAAAAAAGATATTTAATAAGAAGTTTGGCTGCCAGAAGCTTAGGATTTTTATGTTAAAGTGATACAGTTTACAATGTAAAGGTTGACGAATATTATGTGACCATCTCTCACATACAAATTATGCACAGAAGTCTGGTGGAGTTTTTGGGAAAGCCCCCTCTAGTGTTGAACACTTATACTCTACATCTGGAGTTGCATTATTTTACAAGTCATTTCTGTCCAGAACTACAAGTACAAAGTTGTTTTCTAGAGAATGCAAGTTATCTGGTACCCAAACTGGTTTGAGTGTCAGGTACCTAGTGGAATAATCGAGGTGTATGCAAGTTGGCTCTGACACCACGGATATAAGAAAATAACAAGTCCTTTTAATAGCCCCTTTACTAGCATCAAGTGCATGAAGAGGATGCTTTTTTCTTATATGTTTACTTTTGCGTGAAGTATACTACATGTCCCCCTATTCTCTTGAAATATTTGATGTATTTCAGGAGTTTTTCTGATGGAGTGCATCTACGTCTCTTTGTTAGGTGTTAATTGTCGGAGTGAACACTTATTAGCTTACAATCATTGCATCTCGGTCACATTAAGGGATGAAACATTTTTTTGAGCAGCCTAATCTCGAGTCATTCTGCTTGTCTTACAGATAGAAGTGTTCAATAGTTTATATACCCCCTCTAGTCCATATTAAGTGAATTGTTGGGACTTTTATCATAGTTCAAAATAAATGAATGGTTCAAAGTTCAAGAAAATTGTTGGGACTTTTCTCCATATTTTCCTTTCATTTAGTGAGGATCTTAACTACTTTACATTTTCTACTAGAATAGTTTGGGAATAATCAAAAGAGTAAAGTGGAAAGTAGCTTTTAATTTATGTCCTTAAAATATTTTTCATAAGGGGTGTGCCCCCAACAATTCACTTAATATGGACTAGAGAGAGTAGTTCTTTTCAATTTGATGGAAGCACTAAATAGAAATCGATTTTTCTAAACTTCTTCGGCTGATGACCTTTTTGGTTATTACCAGTTGTAATTGTCAAATAGTATCTTTGGGAAGATTGCATAGTGCAAGCTATACTAGTTGATTTCAACCTACTGATTGTTTTTCAGTGAATGTCCTCCAACAAATTGCCAAAACGATGGGTGCAACATATTTGAGTTTCGATGCAGATTTATGCAGAGTTGAAGGTGTTGGAGTCCCAGTTAAGCTAGCGTGGCATGAGAAAATTGTTGGATGTGATGATGAAGACCACATCACAACAATGTGAGGCATTTACACCTTATTTCTAAATCGAGATTGATTAAATTGTTTCTAACCTTTTAGCTTGTCATGCATGCTTTGTTTCTACCCATATCTATGTGATTATCAATGTCACCCCAGAGCCAGCTTGGGGTCAATCCTACTTGATGTCTGTCTGAAATAAAATTGGATGAACGAACTCAAGGAATTCTGAAGTGAAGAGGTTTTCAGATTTTTCATGAACTTCCTTTCCCCAGAACCAATATGTATGGTTACTTAAAAGGCTTATTCAAACTTAACTACTTAAGTATTCCTGGAGCTTGTAAAGTGAAACATTATAGGCTATGCTTTCATCGGGTTTAGAAAAGCCATATCAATACAGAAGTTTCCTTCTAGTGACTTCATACTAATTCTTCTGTCTCAACTGGACTAAATAGTAAATACCACTCATTGCCGGGTTTCTTTTATCAGAAGCAGCCATAAGCAGCCATTCTGATTTCTCTTCGTTTGCATCCACATCTTTTTTTATTTCTATTGCAATTTGTTCCTAAATTGATGTCTTTATATTATTTTCACGTATGCAGTGTATTAAAGGGTTTAAATCTTCCAGGAGTACTCCCACCTGAATTGGTAAAGCTTCCCTACATCAAAGAAATGTAAGAGCTATTCTCTACCATTTTTACAATTGATCCTTTCACTAGCCTCTTTTTTTTCATGACTATATCAACATAAGTCACTAAATCTTTGCCTTCGTCTTTCTTACCCCATTTATAGTGATTTTGCGTACAATTATCTCAGTGGCAGAATACCAGTTGAGTGGGCTGCAACGCAGCTGACTAACATGTAATACCCCACTTTCTTTCCAGCTGATCAGTTTTTCTGTCATGTCTTCATTTTCAAATCATAATTGCATACTTTTTGATCCAGCTCTGTTACTGTAAACCGGTTGTCAGGGGAAATCCCAAAGGAGTTGGGAAACATCAGCAGCCTTTTGTACCTGTATGTATTGAATTTCTATTCGAACTTACTTCTATGATATCGGTCTGGAGATTGGATTCTCTTAACTAGTCAAAAAATTCTCATATTATTGATATATATTGCAAAAGAAAATGTAGTGGCTATGCTGTCCAAATATAATTTGGGTGGCTATTTGCTCTCTTTATTCTATCCATTGAAATGTTTTAAACCAGGAATCTCGAGGCGAACCAGTTTTCAGGCAGTGTTCCTTCTGAACTAGGGAAATTGATCTACTTGCAAACCCTGTAAGACCTCTCATTTCTCTTCCACTTTGTTATCTTCTCCTAAAGCAAACTTGAAGAATACTTGGCATTTGGCACCTGAATGACTGATGCATAGATGAGTGGGTGATTAAATCTTTTTCTACTTTCAGGATTTTATCCTCCAACCAATTGGTGGGGAAGTTGCCAACTTCATTTTCCAAACTCGTAAATTTAACGGATTTGTAAGAGCATACAGTCTAGCCAAGCTCCTTTTAGCTCTTATCTTTCTCGGGGAATAGAATATCTCACAGTATAATTTTACTATACAGTAGGATAAGTGACAACAATTTCAGTGGACAGATTCCAGATTTCATACAGAACTGGAAACAACTTACCAAACTGTAAGATCTTTCGAAATACCTTCCAAACTTCAAAATAATATTTTGGCAAGAGTTTCTAAACTTTTTCTTGACGATATCTGAAGGGAGATGCATGCCACCGGACTAGAGGGTCCCATTCCAACAAACATATCTCTTCTGAATAAGTTAACAGATTTGTGAGTAGAGAACCTTACAACATTATCTTAACTAATTTTTATTAGATTTTTGTAGAGCATTTACTCTTTGCAGTTCTCTCACGGTCAATTTTGTATACAGGAGGATCAGTGACATAGGTGGACCAGTTCAGGCATTTCCTTCACTGGGTGATATAATGGGATTCCATAACTTGTATGTCAAATTATACCGATATGTGGAAACCGTTGCACAGTTATAGTGTGCTATTAAGTATTCTAGCTTTCCTTAAGCTAATTAAATATGGATACAGGGTATTAAGAAACTGCAGCCTTTCTGGAGAGCTTCCTGTATATATTTGGGCGATGAAGGATCTGCAAACATTGTAAGTTATGGACTTATTCTTTTGCACCTAATGTTCAAACTTCTTCAGCTGCATTCAAAATTACATGGTATTAAATAGAGAGAGAGAGAGCTATTACATGATTTTCTGCCTTCCTCCTCTGTCCGTGACCTTTGGATTCTCTGAAGTCACACTATTTACTGTCCTCTATTGGCGCCTCTTTCAGTTAATACTGCCTTCCCCAGTCAAAAACAGTTGAGAAATCATTTCTTCTCTACCAAGAACTCCTGTAGAAATTAAAGCCCCTTTTAATTTCCTTGTTTGGAAAATTGAAATATTTCACATCTACTGTGCTCTCTGTGACTGTAAATTTTTTAGCATTTCCAGTTTTAAAAGATAATTGAGGCTGTTCAAGAAACAATGCACTTGTTCTTAATTAGTATATGACACCTCAATATCAAAAGGTTTCATGCTGCTCTTTGCTTTTCACTAAACTTCTCATCCTTCCTATGTTTGTATCTCTCCAGTACATTATTTAGTCTAACATATAGAGTTGGCTCTTATACATTTTTCTTCTACAATATACATGTGGCGGTTGTAAGAGTTTGTGCTCACAGATTCATCTGCTCTATCTCCTTCTGAGAGTTCAAATGGTAATCATGATTTCTTTTTAATTTTCTGCAGAGACGTTACCTTCAACAAGTTAGTCGGAGAAATCCCAAACAATATTAGTGCTAGAAGTATGCTGAAGTTTGTGTAAGTTGAATTGCAAAAAGTGGATTCTCTCAAATGTGATGTCCTTTTTATTTTGTTATTAGCAAGTTACATCAGTCTCTTCTCAATCTTCTTTTGCTCATACCCCCAACATCTTCAAGTATGAAGTGTATAACATGTGCTTGCACTTCCAGATTTGCTGTTGCCTAATTGCTTTATGTTCTCTACATAGGTTTCTTACTGGCAACATGCTCAGTGGAGATATACCAGACTCTCTTTTGAAGAGTGGAATAAATGTGTAAGTGTATATTTATTAATATTCTAATTTCATAAACAATTTCTGCTGGTGTAAGATGGACTCGGTCTTTGCGGAACATGTCATAATTTTTATTCATAAACATAATGGTTGTTCAGTGGCATGCCAAAGCAATTTTGATTCATTCACGTTGGCATTATTTTTTCCATATTTTGTCTTCATGTGGATCTCACAACTGCTTGGTTCATAATCGGAAAGATGACATCTAACAGCGTCCTTTGCGCGCAGTGATCTTTCCTACAATAATTTTACATGGCAAGGACCTGACCAACATGCTTGTCAGCAGAACATGTAAGGATAGGTCCATTTTTGTTAATTCATGCTTTTACATTGTTTATTGGATAAGCATATATGGTTCTGATAATTATTCCTTCTACAGGAATCTGTATTTAAACTTGTACAAGAGCTCTGCAGCAGTAAGCCCCTTGTAAGATGATTCTTATTATCCTGAAACATTAAAATTCTGATTTATGATGAAACTGAGAGAAAAAGGAAGTGCAAAGCAGAAGTGATTGCTTCTATCTAATTCGGATTTGGTTCTAACTGCTTTTGTGCTTTAACTCCTACAGAATGAGAATTCATCCATGTACGAAGGATTTTACTTGTCGTCGGTGTAAGTATGTTCTTTTCTTCTCTGGAAAGTTATACAATTTTCATATGGAATATGAATCACATCCGTAGCAAGAATCTGAAACTATATCTTTAGCCGCTTTGCCATCTTCTCCTTCACTCAAATAGCAGATTGCTCAACTATGCAAGAAACTGTAGCAAGTTAGTTTCATTTTTGATATTTAACACAGAGACATTCTAAGGGTGTATTCAGTCTTAATGTCCGTTTGGATTGGCTTATTTTAGGTGCTTTAAAGCCAAAATAGCTTTTAAGTAGTTTTGAAGTGTTTGGGTAAAGTCAAAAAGTGCTTATAAGCGCTTACTTTAAAGTCAAAATAACAAAAATAAGCAAAAGCCGTAATTTAGAAATCCTAACTTATAGCTTTTGGCTTATAATTCATAAGCCAAAAGTCAATCCAAACAGGTCCTTAAACTCATGTATATACAAGTATTTAGATGATTTGAGGATTCACTACCTAATCGTTGGAAATATTTTCTGCTTGATCATTTTCCCAACTTATGAAATATATTTTGAGCATTGACTTCTATTATTTTCATTGGCAGATGGGTGTTCATTACATGTTAATAGTGGTGGAAATGATTTTACTGTAAAGGAGAGCGATGGAGAAGTTCATTATGCAGGAGATGCAAGCGTTGATGGTGGTTCTGCTAGATATTTCAGCAGTAGCACCAATTATTGGGGATTGAGTAGCACTGGGGACTTTATGGATGATAATAATGACCAAAATGCACGTTTTATTGAAAGTACACAATCAAAAAGCCTCTCTGAATTGTACAATAATGCACGGATGTCTCCCCTCTCACTCACTTACTTCCGTTATTGCTTGAGGAATGGGAGTTACAATGTCAGCTTGCACTTTGCTGAGATAAGTTTTACAAATGACAGCACCTATACCAGTCTTGGAAGGCGAGTATTTGATATATACATCCAGGTTGGTATGCCCATTAGAAAAACTTTCTATACGCTTAAACTATGTTAGATGTGTGAAAATATGAGGAAAAAAAGAGAGAACTTGTATTGTATTTGGTTGTAGATGATATACAAGATGCCTCCACATATAGAAGTTCAGGCAATTACAATTATGGTAAGCTCTAACCTAAATGAAATAAGAGAACTTATTAAATTTGGGAATTTACCCATCCAGAATTAGAAAAAATGCTCTCTACTACTAACCTAGAATATATTTTAACACATCACTGCATTAATTCTCCCACAACGCGCCTTCCAAACTCAAGGTGATACAGCAACTTGTGTTTGCAAATCGAAAGTGAAAAGTGACATGATACTACCTGGACAAAATAGAGTAGGAGTTATGATTGAATTTGAGGACATTCATGTTGCGAGCGTATCTAGATGGCTACAGAGAAGCAAGCACTGTGCCAGATTGATTGGATAGATGATCATTCACGGTGTTTAACTTGGTGACGGTATAGTAACCATGCGTTGACTGGTACTAGTCTCAACTAAAAGTGTTCTCTAGAAAGCGACATGGTGCTGTCTGGATGGTGACACATCAGCTAGCTGGACAGCTATAGACTGTTTGACTTGACAGGTTAACAGGTATAGAGTGATGATATCAACCCAACGCGGACTGTCGATACGTGGCACATGTTGCCCAAAAGATGCTGGAGCCTGGAAGAGAGTAAAAGAGTGATGCTGCTTTATCTGGAAAGAGACGAGCCTTATTATGAAAAAAATGAAAAACTGTGTGGCAGGCAGCTTTAGATGGAAGCTATTAGATCTATAACAAGAAAGTAGTCTTTATATAGGAGTTTAGACAACTAGGATACAAAATTTTATCTTTCCTTTATACTGAGATTTTTGAATAGGAAGAATTTCGTATACTATTAATCTAGACATATTCTAACATCTCACTGAATAAGTTCCTGTGACTTTCCACAAGATACCTACACAATATTCTTTGTACTTCAGGAAAAATTAGTTTGGAAAGACTTCAATATTGTGAATGAGGCTGGTGGAGTTCAAACGCCTCTGGTTAGGCATTTTAAAACCAGTGTGACAGATAATTTTTTGGAGATTCGATTTTACTGGGCTGGCAAAGGAACTATCAGAATCCCAGTTAGAGGGCATTACGGTCCCCTAATATCTGCAATCTCACTCAAACCAAGTAAGTTTCTTCAATATTCATCATTTTAAGGGGAATATCATAGTATATCTGCTTTTACACTTCTCACTTTGGTTTCCTTCAAGTATATTGTGTATTTAAGCATGTCTCAGTGAGAACTAACACAAAAAGGCATGTATCAGTGTAAACTTTAAAGTCCCAAGAGATATTCTAGAGATCGTACATATCATATGAGCAGGTTCATACATGATAAATTTAATTGTTTTTAGAAGAAATACTGCAATTGAATGCATGATTACATGCTCTGTTTGCTTATTTGTGGGGTTGACATTGTTTATCAACTTCCGTTGTATAAGATAAAATTGCTGCTATCTAACATGATCCATGTTAATATTGTTGAAGTGTGTGACCATCTCATCTGGTCTGATACCATATTGAAGTGTGTGATCATCTCATCTAAAAGCTTAAGCTACTAGAGAGAGCACACTTTAACAGTTAATTATATTCTCAACAAATATGTGGAAAATTCTGATATTTTTTTTGCCATTTCCACCGTGCTATTTGAACACCAGTTGGCGTCTGAAATTGCAAAAGATAAATGGTTGGCTATCTCTCTCAACCATTGATTTGCTTTGGTCTCTTTAGAGTTGCAACTTGCAACATTTATCTAGAGATCAAGTAAACTATTATCAGCACCAAAAGCCAATCTGCGGCTTTAACTTAGCCTGCTCCGAATGATTGAAAGAGTAATTTTTCAATAGCTTTCCTAATTTTTTACTGGGCAAACTAGTTTTTTTGAAACTAAGCTATTAAAGTTCATACATGGCTTGATATTCCTGTGGTTCTGTACCAACTATACGTATTAGTATGTTACTGATTTATAGTATAAACTTCGATGTTTACCAGGTGATAGAATATTTGTATTGTGGTTATTTCAACCAGGCTCTTCTTTTCGGCCTTCCAATAGATAGTTTTAAGCTCTAAATACCTTTCCTATTCCTATTGCTATTTTCTTTTCATCTAAAAAAATAAGTAGGAGTTAAATCTCTTCTGGTATGTCCGATGTAGGCATACATTTTATAACTGTTTTCTCTCCTTTTTGGTTATTGATTCAAAGGGTCATTCTATATGGCCAAGGAAATCCATTTTCGTAATTTTGGTTGAATTAACAGACAGAAATTCTCAGCTTGAAGGAGTGTTGGATGAGTGCCCATGTATTTTTCTTTGCTATTATTTTCCCATGAATAATATGCATGTTGATATTCATATTCTATGTAATCAACTGGAAGAATCTTATTTTCTATTGCCCCTGCTGTTGCATACACTTAACAATCTAGTCTTCATTTCTGTGCAGCTTTTGGATCTTGTTCAGAGGAAGATAAAAAGAATAAAAAGAGTGCGACTGTTTATGTTATTGTTGGAGTAGTGGCTACATGCATTTTCCTGTTGTTAATAAGCACGCTTTGGTGGAAAGGATATCTTCAATGCAAAAAGAAACAGAGAAAAGGTAATCACTGAACAGATGTTAGAATGAAGTAATTTTAACTAGCAAATTTTGTGACTAGGCAGCTAGCTGATCCATGCATTACTGATTTGAAAGAGCACAATCTACTGAAATGATAATCAAAGAAAACTCCATATCCAGAAGTTGTGAGTTATAAATAGATGACTAACCAGTAAAGTTTCTCTATTTCCATGACAGATTTAGAGGGCATGGAGCTGCAGACCATTTCTTTTACTTTAAAGCAAATAAAGGCTGCAACTAATAACTTTGATGCTTCTAACAAGATAGGGGAAGGTGGTTTTGGTGCAGTTTTCAAGGTATCACTTTGGTAACAACAGTAATATAGTATCGTCTTTATCATTATTGGTTGTGAACTCTGACCAAATATTTTATGTAGGGCCGGTTATCTGATGGTACTTTAGTTGCAGTGAAGCAGCTCTCGCGTCAATCAAGACAGGGGAACCGTGAATTTTTGAATGAGATTGGCATGATTTCTTGTTTGCAACACCCAAATCTTGTTAAGCTGCATGGTTGCTGCATTGAAGGGACTGAATTACTGCTCGTATATGAATACTTGGAAAACAATAGCCTCGCTCGCGCATTATTTCGTAAGTTATTCAATCTCTTTTAAAAAAGTTCCTAAACTATTACTAACTCTCTATGAAAATGTCCATTAAAATTTTAGCATGTTGGATAACTTTAGATTCAGAGAAAAGTCAGTTGATGCTTGATTGGCCGACAAGGTTCAAGATTTGTGTTGGGATCGCTAAAGGTCTGGCTTTCCTTCATGAGGAATCAAGCCTTAAAATTGTACACAGAGACATTAAAGCTACTAATGTACTGCTAGATAGAGAACTAAATCCCAAAATTTCGGACTTCGGGCTAGCTAAACTTACTGAAGATGATAATACCCATATTAGCACTCGAGTTGCTGGAACAATGTAAGTTGCAACGTAAAATTCAAACTAGATCTTTCTTTTTTTTGCCGTTATCTTGTCAGCAGCGTGGTTAGGTAAAATTTGTAGCATAATTGTATGTTGATAACTGCAGAGGATACATGGCACCAGAGTATGCACTATGGGGCTATTTGACTTACAAAGCAGATGTCTACAGCTTTGGAATTGTCCTCCTGGAAATTGTTAGCGGCAAGCACAACTATGGCTATGTGCCTTCCGACAATTTCATTTGTCTTTTAGACTGGGTATCTTTCCTTTTCCTTTTTGTTAATGCACTTCAACAAAGCCTGACTCGTCTACCATTTATAAGATTGAGAATCCTTGAACATTTTTAACCATGAACCTCCCGCACTCCCTTTGAAGTTGCTAGCTTATAAAACTCTATTGCAGGCCTGTCACTTGCTGCAAAATGGAAAAATAGAGGAGCTGATTGATGATAAATTGGGTTCTCAGTTTAGCAAAGCAGAAGCCGAAAGGACAATAAAAGTAGCACTATTATGCACTAGTGCGACGCCATCACTCAGGCCTGTAATGTCTGAGGCTGTAGGCATGCTTGAAGGAAAAATAGATGCCCCTGATAG
Source organism: Solanum tuberosum (assembly GCF_000226075.1). Lineage (NCBI taxonomy): Eukaryota > Viridiplantae > Streptophyta > Magnoliopsida > Solanales > Solanaceae > Solanum > Solanum tuberosum. The sequence continues at coordinate 306,306 of NW_006239189.1, read as the reverse complement.
TATCCCAGAAGCAAGTATGTATACTGACGATTTGAGATTTCAAGCCTTGAAAGATTTCCAACAAGAGAGGCTAAATCAAAGTGCATCAAGTAATCAAGCTCAGTGTTCAAGCATCCAAACTGCCTCTGATCTCTGTGAATACAACCCCGAATCAAGATCTGACTGACTCTCTATTGTGTGTGTATTCTTATTTAATCTCTTGCCGGTGTGCCTGTATCTTATGGCTCATGAGGGATTGCATTGGTTCAAAGCCATTCATCGAGGTATGATTGTTGTAAGTTGTAACTATTTGTTCAATTTTTGTGAGTAAGATTTCTAAATGTACATAAATTACTATCCCTAGAAAAAGTGTGAGGAGTTATATTTCTCCAGCTCTGCATTTTTGCACCTCCTAGCTAGATTTCAAAGTTGTATAAAATTCTGCCCCATTGTGATATACCTGAAATGTAGACTATATGGTCCTTCTGTAAACAAAAAAGGATTCATTGTTCAATTTGTGTCAGTTGTATCTTGTATTGCATCTTTTTGTTTGCCAAAAGAGGACAGTGTATATGCTGAAGAAACAACACATCATTTTAGATGAAACTGGAGGTTTTCTTTGACCCACAAGATAGTTAAAATTTATGTAAGTAGCAACTTCAACACAAGGGTCTATCGTAAACAGCATCTGCCTTCACAAGGTAAGGGTGAGATCTACGTACATTGTACACACCACTCTCCAGACTCCACTTGTGAGATTACATTGATATGTTGTTATAGCAACTTCAACACTAGATAGTTATAATTCTATTCCAGATAAAATTTCCAATTCGTCAAGATTGGAAATTTTATTAGTCCATTTGAGAATCTAAATAATAATGCATCGCATCGCCCCCAATATAAAAAGAAGAAGATTTTCTAAGTAGCAAGTTGACCCCTTTAAAGTTATATACTCATATATTAGGCATTTTCAGACTTGCAATTTAAATAAGTAAAGACCACCCATATCTCATATTTATATTTAATGTTCATCTTGCTTGAAGTCAATCTATTTGACTTTTTTTTTTTGAATAATTAACTCAAAGTTTCCAGTTTCATACTATATTACTTCATCGTTCAATTTGCTTATAGAAATTAATTAAATTAATCTCTATCTGTACCAAAATAGAACAGCTCATTCCCTATTGACTTTCCAACTTCAAGTCCATGAAAGATTACTTAACTTCAAATTAAGTTATGTATCATGTTAATATATGTAGTATTTTTTGGGTATATAATTACGTGATCTAAACAACTATCTAAAATATATAATTTCTAATCAGGGTTGGCTCAATGTCTTTAAAAATGAGGCATATGTCTTAGGCTCAAAAATTGAAGGGCCTAATTTTCTAGTAATAATAAAATTATTATAAGTCTCCTTTCTAACCAAAAAAAAAAAAACTATATTTTTTAATTTATTTGTTGTTTTTTTAGTTTGTTCCAAAACATTAAAGAATGTTTCTTTTTTATGGATCAATTTTTAAATTTAACTTCCACATTATATGTTTAAGACCACAAGATTAAAAAATATTTTGGTATATATATATACTAGTTTTTTGACACGTGCGTTACACGTGATTACCAGCTCAGAAGATATATGTTATAGTAAATAGTATTGCTTATTTAAGTGAATATTTGAATAATAAACATTGCACAAAATAATATTGCAGATTCTTTTGTGAATGTTCAATGTGGATCGTCATATATATATATCTTATTCACACGAATCTATGAAGATGGTCAATGAAAAATTTTATTAGCTAAATGCAATAATGCATATATTTATTTCAATTTGATGAGGTTCAATCATGTAATTAGTCGTACCTCAGTAATATTACCTTATAGACCATATTTGTTGTGTATTTTTCTTGTCATCTAACTAGATGTGCTTTGCACGTGTATTCCACGTTAAACTGTTTAGATGTCATATGAACATACATTTTATTTTTTTAGAAATAATCTTTGTGTATTAATTTTTATTGTATAATTATAACATAATAAATGACGTTCTTGTTGTTAGCTCTCATATTTGACTTCTCGATTGACTGTATACAAAAATCAAAGATAGTTATTTGATTGTCCAAAGTTAACTGAAAAAGGGTTCCTTTTTTTATCCTAAAAACTAAAAATTAAAATTAAAGAATATATTCTATCTGTGAAATCATATATATAATCACATGCTTATCTTACACCCAACAAATATGTAGTTCATATACTTGTAAACGATTTTCAATTTATTCAATCAAGCATGAATCATCCCAGGAAAATAACAACATCGTGTTATCACATATATAGGGGCAGTGTAATAATTTGAAAACTTATTGGTCAAAAGTTAATATAAGAAAAGATGAAAGAAATAATTAATGTACTAACTATGAGAATTCATAACATTATAACTAAAGAATGTTGAAGAGTGTGAATAACATTTGTAATAATTAGTAATAACTAAGAGAATTTATAATGTTATAACTAAAGGATTAATGTGCAACAGATGTATTTCTAATAAATTTTATACTTGCATAAATAAATAGGACTTTTAATTAAAGTTACTATTTTTTCTTATAGTTATTAGATTTTAATTTAGTGTAGGGACAAAATGAAAATGTTTATTCCATATTACTGAATATAAAATTTATTTTGTAATTGATAATTTTTTAAATAATTCATATATATTCACATATTTTACTCTTGAGAAGTTTAATAATTTTGAAAAAAAAATGTTCAGAAGCATATATTTACATCACAAGAGAAATTGTTATAAAAAACAAATGAATTTTGACTACATCATGTTAACTTCATATATTGAAACATTACATACTAATGTATATATTAAGCAAAAAAATAATTATTATATCATCAAAATTATTTTCCTCAAGTACTCGAAGTTATTGAATGTACCCTCTTAGGATAGAACGATTTACTTCATCAGAATAGTGGTACCTCATATTCCGCTAAACTTCGAACTCACTCAACGACAATAAATCACATGAAATTTTTTAATATGCAAGAAGAAGAGTAGGAGATTAACAAAATTGTGGTTGATAAAGGAGAGGAAGCTCCTTTATTTATAGTCAACAAAGAGTAGTATGACAAGTATTTTTTGTGTCTTATATGAAAAGTCATGACCTTTTTGAGAAGTCGTAGCCCTTTGAAAAAGTCACAACTCTTTGAAAAAACCACAACTCACCGAAAAATCAGAACCCTTTGAAAAAAGTCACAGCTTATCGGAAAAGTCACAACTCATCGAAAAAGCCACAATCTAAGTTAGGGATATTATAGTAATTTAACATTCAAGTTAGAAGTTCATGTTTTTAAGATAATATAGATATAGATTAGTTTAAGACCATAAAAAAACAAAACTTTTTTTAATTAAAAAGAAAGAGATAACTTGAATATCAGATATAAAAATAATAATTTAAATTTAAGCCTCCAATTTAATAATAAAAGCTACAAGAAGCGAACTATATTCTTGTAGTCTAATACGTAATTCTGTAACAAGAAACACTATTCCAATTACTTACATATAGAAATACCGGTTTCGGTTCCTCTGTGAATGTTGTCGTATAAGAGCGCATTTCTTGTGATTGTTTGAATGGTTGATTTGGTTAATGGGGTAATATATTTGTTTGCCCTTCTTCTAGGGTTCTTTTTCTTCCTCTTTTTGTTGGGTTTACGAGTCAATGCAAGTCCAAAATTGATGCGTTAGTACAAAAAATTATAGATTCTTGATCTTTGTACTAAAAATTATATGATTGGGATTTTCTGTGATTATGATGCGAGAACGCATGCAATTGAATTCGAATTCTAAAACTGTTTGATTTGATAAAATAATATGTTTTCTTTCCCATTCTTGCATTTAGTTAGTTTCAGAGCCAACACTAGATTAAGATTGAGGCTTTACTTGTTGAATCTTGACAAGCTAAATATTGAATCTTGGTTTTCTTGTTGGAAATATATTGTAACACCCCGTATTCGAAACAGACCAAAGATACATATTTCGAGAAGTTGCAGGTGCAACTTACGGTCACCATCCACGGACCGTAGGTCAGACCACGGCCCATGCTGGTGGTCCGTGGTTCACCACTGCAACCCCTCCCAGACCCAGCTCAGAAAATTGGCTAAGTCCCGACTCACGGACAGACCCACGGTCCGTAGTCTGTGTCTGTGGATCGAGACTTCCCTTACCCAACCTCTGATACAAACTACGGTCGACCAGCACGGACCGTCGTTCGATCCACGGTCCGTAGGTCTGACCGTAGATGAGGGTCAACAGCCAGTTAGATGAAGATTATTGATGGGTCAACTTCAGATGGTCATAACTTTTAGCACATAAGGAATTGTGTTTCCCATGACCTATGGTATGATAGATAATTGAATTATATTTCCAACGCCACCGAGTTTGCTAAATTCCGACCTCCGAGTAAAAAGTTATGCTTGTTTTAGTGAAGCCCTGTCGGGCATACTCGATCTACGGACCCAATCGACGGTCCGTCGATTGATTGACGGTCCGTCGATTGATTGATGGCCCCACTCCGACAGCAGTTAATTCAGGATTTTTTGGGTCTTTTCCTATTTCGTTTAACCCCTAAGATACGTCGTTTAAACCCTAAATCAAGAGGTTTTAGTCAGTTTAAACCTA
>NW_006239189.1:298665-300744 GCF_000226075.1 Solanum tuberosum | reverse complement strand
CGCATACGTGCGCTACATTTTCTCGTGATGTAGGTTCAGGTTCTCAGCATCCAGATCACGCTTAGATCGATTTCCGATCTTCAGTTCAGCAGCATCAGTGGTGAGTCCTCATTCTTCGAGGACTAGTGACATGTTTATCTTTATTTCTTTTAGTCTTTAGTTTCAGTTTTGCTAGATCTAGTTGGGGCATGTCCCAACATTTCTAGTCAGTTTAGAGGCTTATTTCAAACATAGTTAGATTCAGCTTAGTATCTTGAGTTTGATATTTCTTTTGTATTAAACTCTCAGTTTTGATATATTCAGTTATAGTATATGGGTATTCCCCATCTTTTCAGATTTATTTATGATTTAGCTTCCGCATCAGTTTATTATCTTTAGTATGCTCAGTGATCATGCCAGCAGGGTTAGCTTGGGATCACTTGTGGTCCTAGGTCCCGTGTCCGCGTCTCGGGGGTAGCTCGGGGCGTGACAGATATTCTGGCTTTGTTGTTGCCTGTCTCTTGTAATCTGCAGTGCAAGCTCTTCAGGTCTTGTATGCTTCACTGAATAGTCCTTCACAGCTCTCTAATTGGAAGTCGAATGGTGGTGATCCATGTGGTGAGTCTTGAAAAGGAATCACTTGTCATGCCTCTTCTGTTGTTTCAATGTAAGTTTGCACAGCATTAACTTTGTGTGCGTCATTATACATTTTAGTTATGATTTGATTACTGTAATGGTTGGTTCTTGCTGAAATTCCCGATTCGGGACTCAATGGAATGTTGGGATACATGTTAAATGGTCTTACCTCGTTAAAGAAGAACTTATAAGAGCTTGTCCTTTTAGTGGTAAAGGGTAATTTAAAGGACCTATTATCACAATAAAATTGAACTTCTGCAATCTGTTGTCTTCCGAAAAAAACTTCTTTTTGTCATCAGTCACAACTTTTTAATCGTGATCCAGCTCTAGTTTTTCAAACCAAAACCATCAAATTAGTATATCCATACTGCAAATCAGGAAAATCATGTGTACAATAATTAGGGCCAAAATCAACACGACTATATCGGTGGTGTTTGAAATAAGTAGTTTTAACTTTTATTATTTATCCATTAGAGAGCCAATGAAAATGTCGCAACTTAATCAGTGAATCGTAGTCTAACGTGCATATCTAACTGTTAGAATGTTGTTTATTGCATACTCTTGGTAGGGAGTGTTTTACCAGTTAATTGGGGGTATGTCCAATGCAAATTCAAATTAACCAGCTGGATGATGAGACAAGGGGAGAAACAGAAAATGAAACAGAAATCTCAGGTAAAGAAAAAAGGTTGTTAAATCATATGGAGAAGTTGTGTTCTATGAAGGATCACAAAAGGCAGGGTTGAAACTCACATAAAGAAATTCAGAAAGATAGAACAACTCATTGCCTATTGACTTTCCAACTTCAAGTCAATGAAAGATTATTTAACTTTCAATTAATTTGCGTACCTGTCAATATATGAGTTGGGAACCAAAATAAGCCACAAAAACATAAAAGTGACCAAAATAAGCCATTACTTTAGTAAGTAACTAAAATAGGCTTAGTGGAAGAAAAAATTCCACTTTATCTAATATTCTAAAACGTTTTCCGTTAGTCTCATAACGTGTATATTTTAATATATAACGGAACTATTTCCTACACTTTATAAAATGGAACTATTTCTTACACTTTGTAAAGTGGAACTTTTTCTTACACTTTACAAAGTGGAAGAAGAAATTCCACTTTACAAAGAGGAATAATTCACGTTTTTATCTCTTTATGAAGCTTTTGCAGTGTTTGTCATACAATTATATTGATTTGACATATCATAAAAACGGAAAAAATTATTACACTATGTATTTTTATTTTTTTATTCTGAAAAATCCTCCAATCTCTATTTAAGGACGTTCAAACATAGCACTTTCAACATCTTTAGTCTTCTATTTTTCTTCATTTCATTCACAAAAAAAATGTCTTCTAAGTCAAAAGTAACAGTTTCGATTTATTGGGATGGCGAAATTATACATGACGGAAATACCGTTTATTATAAGTGTCATCCCAAATACAATGCAAAATATTAAATTAAT
>NW_006239189.1:290621-298578 GCF_000226075.1 Solanum tuberosum | reverse complement strand
TCGTAATAGCGTTGATGGATTTTCGATAACTCAATCTACTGATTTTCCTAACATGACTCATCATCAAAATATTCTTACTAGTCGATATGATTTTTATTTGAACGAAACTATCAATGAAAGTGATTGGTAATGCTCAATAATTATATTTCGATTATTATTTATTGATTTTGTCAATTATTTATTAATTTATATGATTTTATTATTACTATTATTATTATATATTTTGTAGCAGTTTACCTCAGCAAGATAGGAATATTGCTCCAAGTTATGGACTAGATAATTACTTTGGTCAGTCCTCACACTTTGAAATGATGGAAAATGTTGGGACATCCTCAAATTTTCATGTCTCACCTACTTTTGATGTAGATGATTACACTTTGAAATGACGGAAAATGTTGGGACATCCTCAAATTTTCATGTCTCGCCTACTTTTGATGCAGATGATTATCGGTATGTCGAACACTTGATTTTTTATTTAAGTAAGTTAATTGCATGAGACAAATATTTCTACTTTTTTACATATATAGGGAAAATATCAAACAAGATGAGCTCATTGATCCTGTGAATATCGATGATCGTGACCTTCCAAATTACGGCTCACCTTCAGCTAGTGATAGTGATGATTTGCCTAATGCCGAGGAACCAGGAGATAATGTTCCATTTGAGGCATCATCTAGTGATGATGATTTTTTAATGCCCAATTGGTCGCCAAGACCTATGTCCATGAGTCCGTTTCGTAATCATGAAATTCCTTATCTTGATCATCTCCCAGATGGTCCAGATATCTTTGGCGATACACATGATGAATATACATCACAACGTACGTGGGGTGAACCAAAAGATTTCATGAATGGTGCTATTTATATTGAAAAAGGCATGTTGCTCAATTCAAAGAAGCAGTTGCAAAGAGCAGTTAAGCTTCTACATTTAAAGATAGCGAGGGAGTACTTTGTTATTAAATCGACAAAGAAATCATGGCGACTTGTTTGCAGGCGTGTAGAACAAGGATGTCGATTTAGGCTAACTTCTTTTAATGATAAACATACTAACATGTGGAAAGTTGAAAGATACATTAAAGAACATACATGTGATATGGGTACGTGCCGCGATGGACATTTTCAACTTGGATGTTGAGATGATTGCTAACGTCCTCCGTGTTGATATAGAAAACACGCCAAGGTACTATTTTATACTTAGATGATTTTTCTTTAATAAGAAAATATTCATTTTTTATTTGATAATTAATATTATTTTTACTTTTCAGGTTTCCTATCAAAGACTGTCAAACAGTCGTTCTTAAAGCATATGGCATTTCGATAAGCAGGAGAAAATCATGTATAGGTCGCAAGCGTGCATTTGAAAAAGTCTATGGTACTTGGGAGGGTTCTTTTGCTGAGTTGCCGAGGTTCATGGAAGCTTTGAAACACTTCAATCCCGGAACAATAGTTGAATGGAAAACAAAGCGGCGTGTCGATGTCATTGAAGATGTATTCAACTATGTGTTCTGGACTTTTAAACCATGCATTGATGGGTTTGTGTTTTGTCGTCCTGTTATATCGATCGACGGAACACATGTCTATGGAAAATATGATATCAAGTTGTTGATTGTGATTGCAACGGATGGTAACGACTCAATATTACAAATTTGTAATAGTTGCGAATGAGAGCATGGAGACATGGAGTTTATTTTTGGATCATTTGCACTTGCACGTTGTCAAGGGCTGTGTGGCATTGATTTCAGATAGGCATCACAGAATACTCTCATCCGTGTATAATTCTCCCAATTGGCAGGCCCCATTTGGGTTCCATCATTTTTGTTTAAGACATTTGAAGGCCAATTTTTTAAAAAAATTCAAAAATGTCACTTTAAACAACCTTTTTATGGGCAGCTGCAAATCACTGTCAGGAGAAAATTTTTTTGAAAAAAATGGAGATGATCAAGGAGATTAATCCGGAAGCGTATGTGTGGTTAATGAAGAACGATCTTGACAAATGGACATTGCACAGGGATGGAGGTAGGAGATGGGGCATGCTGACAACAAACAGTTCCGAGTCATTCAATTGCCTTCTTAAGTGAGCCAGGGGCCTGCCAGTTACTGCAATGGTAAGACTCACTTACAATCAGATTGTGAACCGATTTGTTTCAAGATCAAAAAATTTCAATCAACTTGTACAACAAAAGCAACAATGGATGCCTAAACCATTCAAGATTTTTGAGGATAATCGAAAAAAGTCACAGCGTCACATACTTATCAACTATCACCAACAAAGGAAAAACATATTTGAGGTGCAGACACATATGTATCAAGGCCATGGTAGTAACAAACACATTGTAAATGCATCACAAGGAAAATGTCAATGTGATAAATGACAATCATACCACATTCCGTGTTCTCATGCAATAAAGGGATTTGACCAAATTGGGTATCAAGCATGGGAGCATATGGCATTAGAATTCAGCGTTCGTAGCTATAAAAAAAACCTACTCTGGACAATTCAATCCACTCGGCGGTGAAAAGTATTGGCCTGGTAGTCCTTTTCTTATGATAGCAAATAAAAATATTTACGAAAAGTGGGCGTAAATAAAATTACCCGTATACATAATGAAATGGATGTTCCCGCAAGTACACTCACTCGCAAATGTTCAACGTGCAAACAAATAGGCCATGATAGGCGCAATTGTCCTTCACGAGCTCGAAACGCCTCATATGGTGGTAGTAGCTAAAGAAAGATGTTTAATTGTGTTAATTTGTTCTTGCATCAATTTCTATGCAACTTTTTATTCGTATTTTTGATCATCCTCGAGTCATGTTTATATTTTCAAATTTTTTTCATTTCACCTTTTTTTAAAAATAAAATTACATACACAAAATAATAACTATATATAATTAAAATAATAATACTATACACCCTCAAAAAAAGATACATACACAAAAATAATAACTATATATAATTAAAAATAATAATACTATACACCCTCAAAAAAAGATACATACACAAAAATAATAACTATATATAATTAAAATAATAATACTATACACCCTCAAAAAAAGATACATACACAAAAATAATAACTATATATAATTAAAATAATTATACTTATCACCCTCTAAAAAAAAGATACATACACAAAAATAATAACTATATATAATTAAAAATAATAATACTATACACCCTCAAAAAAAGATACATACACAAAAATAATTTAATATAAAATCAAAGCATTAGTAACTAATGTAAATATTTTAAGAGAAGTAAATAACATAAATCTATGTCACATCGGGATCCTCATTAACTGTCGGAACGATATCCTCTATGATCGTCGTGGGGCTAGAATCCACGGTAGATGAAGGCCCCGTAGTATGAATCTAAAAAATAATTAAGAGTTAAAGTGTAAGAAAAAGTTCCACTTTACAAAGTGTAAGAAAAACTTACACTTTATAAAGTGTAAGAAATAGTTCCATTTTATAAAGTGTAGTAAATAGTTCCATTATATATTAAAATATACACGTTATGAGACTAACGGAAAACGTTTAGAATTTTAGATAAAATGGAATTTTTTCTTCCACTAAGCTTATTTTAGTTACTTACTAAAATAGTGGCTTATTTTGGTTCCCAACTCTCAATATATGTAGTATTTTTTGGGTATATTATCACGTCATCTAAAGAGCAATTTAAAACATGTAAAATTTTAATTTTGAAAATAAGATAATATACCTATTACAACTTATAAAGAGAATTTGACGATGTAAAACTTCTTAACTAGTGGTGTATATATTTAAACTTAAAAGAAAAAATAAACTAGAGTTTGTATTTTATTAGAATAAAAAAATAGGAAAAGGTTGGTAAGGCTAAGGTATATTAACAGGTCAATAATTATTTTTTGGTGTAAAATATTACCCAAAAGTGTACGATGCTTAAATCCAAAGAAAAAAAAACCTAGTGTCATGTGGAGGGTTAGTTGGTTAATTACCAATTTGGAGTATTCTATCATGGCTTACTGCCTAATCCAAATTCTATTACTTCTAAGTTCCAACTAATGTCTATTTGTTTTATTATTGACTTTTATAGGAGCACTAATTAATGGTGAGATTAACTAGAACCGTCATAATTCATAATTTATTAATAGATTCTATTCTTAATTCATAATAATATTTTGAAATTATTAGTACTGTCCTAAAGTAGCTACAGTTTAATCATATCCTTAAATATATTATATTTTGTTAGTGAGAAAAACCTTTACGAATGAAGTAAACACAATTAACTGAAAATTATGTCGTTATTAGTATTATCAACAAGGATTTTCCTATGCAAACAAAATATGTCAATTTCATGATAATTAGGACCCGTTTGGCCATAGATTTCCCAAGTAATATTTGGGGAAAAATTTGGCACATAGTGTTTGTCCATACAATTTGTCATTATTTGATAAATATTTTTGGCAAATATCCCAAATTCCTAAATACTAGTTTTTTCTAGTATTTGGGCCAAATATCATTATTTGTGATCTTTTAAATATTGAAATTTTACACCAAATTTTTATCTTTTACAAAAACACCCTCTATAGTAGTTGTTTGAGTTGTATTACATATTTTTTTACGTGAACACCAAAGTAGTGATGAAATATTCAGTGAATATGAAAGTGATGATACGGTTGTTGATGAAAATAATGAACAATCAACTCAGGATAACAAAGTCATATGTTTTGTCTACTTTACGATGTATGGAATGATGCTTGTTGCACTCACTCCAAACTACCACATTGCTCCAGTGTCATGGACGCTACTTGTTATTTGTTGCAACAAATATCCAATTGACTTGTAATACAAATTTATGGTTAATTTTGATAGTTTTTTAAATTTACGGGTATAAATCATATTTTTTTGAAAAAGTGAAATATGTTTTCCAAATACTATGACTAAATACATAATGAAATTTCACCTAAATTTTCACCAAAATAATATTTGTCAAGAATATTTGAAAATTTATAACCAAACGCTAGCTTATATTAAGTCGTATTCGACGTTATTACTTCGCGAATTCTACCCCAATGAATGGACCCCAATAAAATAGTTTTGTAATAAGGAAAAAAGTGGTCAGCAAATAGTACAAAATGGAAAAGTCAAAGTCTGTCAATTTTCTAAACCTGCAGAGTGTGAAGCCATTACAATATTTACATTTAATTCAGTGTTTGTATGAGTTGTTCAATTATAGAGAAAATGTCCAAAATAGTTTCTCATCTTTGGGTTAAAATTTAAAGTCATTCTTTAATTTTCACATGTAGCATTAATAGTCCCTCATGTTTGCAATATTGGTGCATTTTTTATCCTTCTCTAAATTTTTTCTATTTTTTAACATTGATTTTATTCATAATTTATGTATGGAATGTTCAATTGTCATTTTATATATTTAGTGGAAATAATAACTCCATGTGAGAGAATGTGAGAAGAAAAACACATTGTTTTGTTTAGTAGAAATCGTATTGCAGGTAAATTCGAGAGGTTCATCATGACGATTTCACATGCAATAGTACAAAATTTTCTTTTCTTCCAACGTCATATGTTAAGATGTTCTTAGATTAGCTGCATAATATTTTTATTCAACAGAACAAAATGTTCTACTTCTCACCTTCTCTCACATAAAGTTATTATTTCTACTAAATATATATAAAAAAAAAGATTGGACATTCCTTACATATAATAGTGGACAAAATTAATGTTAAAAAATAGGCAAAAATTTGAAGGAGGACCAAAAGTGCACCAATATTGCAAACACGAGGGACTATTAATGCTCCATGTGAAAAGTCAAGGATGACTTTGAGTCTTAACCCAAAGATGAGGGACTATTTTGGGCCTTTTCTCTTCAATTATACGTACAAAGATTAAATGAAAGTCGAGGATTATGATAAAAGGTTATTAGATAATTAAAAAATTTTATTATCATTTTCTTTTCAGATTCTACTTATGAAATTATAAGGGGTATATTATTGTTTGTAAAATTTAAAAAATGAATTTGTTATTAAAATTCAAATGAAATTCTCTTTTCATGGTCAACAAATTAAATATTTGCTCTCGAATATTTTTCCTCTAGCATATTTTTTAATTCACTCTTGCTATATCTATACTAGATTTTCAATTTTGACTTGCAGCTCCTGGTGCCTTTTGTTTTCATATTTAGAAAATTTCTTTTTACACATTTATGGCTTTTTAGGGGGTTTGGGACTCGGAAAATTCAATGTAACTATAGGATTATTATACACAAAGAAAAGTTTAAATTTATAGTAGAATAATAGTTTGGAACATTGGAAAATAAAGTTTGAAACATATAATAGACACCAACCTAACTAATTAAATTTTATCACATTAAATTACATCTCACATTTAAAAAAGATAAATGAATAGCCCATTTTAATTAACCGATGGTATACAATTAAAGTGTTAAAAATTATTTTAAATCCTGAAGTATATTACTTTATAAATAAAAAATTTACATATTTAATAAACATAGATGTTAAAACTATTAATAAACAATTGATATATTTGATAACAAATGCAAATTTATTTTTCTTAAAATGCAAATACATAAATCTCTAATGCATGCTAAACACTGATAAATCAAACTAAAGATGTCGCGACAAAATTAAGATTTGGTGTTTTAGTTTATTTGTCCTATTCATGCTATGATGTTATTTTTTTTGGATCATCCAATAATCACTTTTACTTTTATCTGCAAATTGACATGATCTTACCTAACTTAACCATTTAAAGAATTTAAATTTATTTAATTAATCTTAATTATAGGTCTGACAATTCCTTATTATAGTCCTTCTAGTTGTAGTAATTTTTTTTTACCTAAATCAAATTACTTTTTCTGTCTATTTTTACTTGTTTACCATAGCATAAATAAATATTTATTTTTACTTATATCAAATTTATATTGAACAAGTAAAAACGAACGGGGAGAAATATTTAATCGTGAATGTCTCCATCCTGTCCAATAGTATTACATATGAATAGTCTTAAAGAATTAAATTGAAATATCAAGTGGGTAGCCAAGGGTCCACGTCTAACACATCAAAGATGAAGAAATCTCACGTGCCCCAGTTGCCATTGACTGTTCTCTAAAGTTTCAATTTTTACATTATAGAAATTTCTCTGAAAACAAACTTTGTTTTTGTTTATGGATAGGAAGTTGGTAAACAGCTAGCTCAATTTATACACATAGTTTTTCTTGTTAGTTTATGGTACACTATTTTGAATCCCATAGAACTTTTGCCTTAATAATAATTAAAAAAAGACCCAGCTTTTAGGCTGGAGAAAATGATCAAAATGGTCCTCCATGTATAGGAGTTAATTTATTTTGGTCCTTCATATATATCACCTTATCCAAATAGTCCTTAATGTATATAAAAAGTGTATCATTTTAGTCTTTAGCCCTAGAAACTAACAGAAAAGTTTAAAAACTGTTAAAATTCACTGTGGGTCCCACATTTGGTGGACCCCTTTCTTCCTCCCTTTTTCTTCTTCCCCATCTTCTTTCTTCCGCCATTTTTTCTCAAATTCGCAACTGATTTATTCTTCTATTTACTGCAAAAAATCCTTTAAAACAAACAAAGTTTTCTTCAAAATTCAAAAAATGGTTTGTAAATTTTTATTTTCTACCTTTGTCCGTTCAGTTCTTATTTTTTCTCAAATTTACAATTGATTTCTCTGCCTTTTTATACAGAAAATGAATATCTTTCCAATTTATGTCAGTGCTTACTTTGGTGGCCGGATCAGGGACGTCAAGAGAGCTAGAAGATCAGATTTGAGGAGGATATATATTGTTGTCAACACATAGTAGTTTATATATATACCATGGCTCCCGGAGGCAGGCCTTACCAGGCTATTGGTGATTCCCGCAGTGCATATGCTGACTATGATATTTCACCAGAAAGTGCTGAATTCAAAAACTCCCC